>NW_026114485.1:0-221634 GCF_018139145.2 Gymnogyps californianus | reverse complement strand
GAGAAGAGAAGAGAAGAGAAGAGAAGAGAAGAGAAGAGAAAGAAATCAAAGAAAACACATCTTGCACTAAACTGCAGGAAGATAAAACATTTTAATTTTCAGCTCACTTGCTGCAGGACCAGATTCCATTCCCCTTTCTCACTCAGTGAGTTAAGGCACAGGACTGATTATGGAGAAAAAAGCTAGCAGAAAGAATCAGACTATCAGAATTTACCCCATAAGCTTAAGTTACCCACTTCTGAAGAGCTCTTCAACTCTCACTATACTGTTGACTGAAAAAACTTCTTTGAACAGACCTTAGTTTTAAATCAGCCATTATCACTGTTTTTACAGGTTACATGGATCATACAAGTACATAAGTACCAGGCAATTCTTAGTGTATTTAGTTTCGCAAAACTCCTGTACAAACACTCCAGTGAGCTGGGCAAGCATTTTGCAGAGGGGAGACTGAGATATAGAAAGAGTAAAGTATCAGACTCATGGCTGAGTGCGTACAGTGTAATGAATTGCAGTCAACAGCAAAGGCACGATACCACTTTATGCATGCTCCTAGCTATGGCAAACATGAATTAAATGCATTACCTTACACTTCATTCAAAAATGTTATATGAGAGACATCATGGTATCTTAAAGCCTAAGTTAAAAGTCATGGAACCCAAATCTATTACAGGAATACTTCATCACTACCATGTTCAGTCTCAGGAGGCTTAAAACAAACTGTATATGTTATTTTCCTCAGGAAAAAATTTGATAGCACTTAGCAGGTTGTGTCTGTTGCTTGGATAGAAGACTTTTCAACCTAAATAGGCCCTGCTGGCTTTATTTTTTTAATACATTATGTAGAAGTGGTAAACCCTCCCAAAAAGGGTCAACATCCTTATTAAGTTATGTTCACAGAAATCCTAATTGAAGAAGAGAAGGATGCAGATTAAGTCTGAGTAAGAAGGCAGTTTGAGGACAGGGCACCACATTCTTATGAGCTTTGAAAACTGGAAGGCAGGACCCTTCTGAGGGCACCCAGTATCTCAGCGAAAATCTTAAGGGTGTCCAAGCAGTAACAGGATACTTCAACTCCCAGCATGGGCAAGTCTGGAGGCTGTGATAGGTGAAAGGGAGATCTTTAGGTGAGTAGACTAGAGGTTCTTTGACATCAGTGTGACAGCAGGGAAAGTACCTAAACTCCAAAAGTCTCCCAGAGAGTTTGCAATGTTTCATCTCTCTTGGATACAAATCCAGTGGTTTTTTTTTTTAATCTGCCAAACAGAAAAGCAAGAAATGGCAACTTTTTTTCTTCTCATAACCATTTTCAAGAAATCTTTATCTGGCTCACAGAATAAGCAGCACAGGAGTATCACACAAAGCTATTTCTAGAAGTATCTTTTGCAACTACTGAGAATACCTGTTTTGTTAGTATATTATTTAGTAGGACTCAGTCATCAGTCTTGGAAAGAAGATACAATTATAAACTAAAGAAAGAATGCGATTTTACTACTCACTACCACCATGAACAATAGTTAGCAATGGAATTATAAAATAAGGAGTCACAGAATTGCTTGTGAATGCAGTTTAATCCCTCTTTGATTTCCCCAGTATTTCTCCAGGATGTCAAATTGTACTGCTCAAACAGATGTTTTCATCATGATTTATTTCATGTAGAGGAGCTAATGTTGCAAGAATAAGATGCCATACAGAAGTCTAGAATCACAGAATCATAGAATCATAGAATATCTGAAGTTGGAAGGGACCCATAAGGATCATCGAGTCCAACTCCCTGCTCCTCACAGGACTACCTAAAACTAAACCATATGACTAAGAGTGTCGTCCAGACACTCCTTGAACTCTGACAGGCTTGGTGCCGTGACCACTTCCCTGGGGAGCCTGTTCCAGGGACCGACCACCCTCTCAGTGAAGAGCCTTTTCCTAATGTCCAATCTGAACTTCCCCTGACGCAGCTTCATTCCATTTCCACGTGTCCTATCCCTGGTCACCAGAGAGAGGAGATCAGCACCTCCCCCTCTGCTGCCCCCCTTGAGGAAGTTGTAGACTGCGATGAGGTCACCCCTCAGCCTTCTCTTCTCCAAGCTGAACAAACCAAGTGACCTCAGCCATTCCTCATAAGTCTTGCCCTCGAGACCTTTCACCATCTTGGTCGCCCTCCTCTGGACACACTCTAATAGTTTGATGTCCTTCTTATATTGAGGCACCCAAAACTGCACACAGTACTCGAGGTGGGGCTGCACCAGTGCAGTGTAGAGTGGGACAATCACCTCCCTCGACCGGCTAGCTATGCTGTGCTTGATGCACCCCAGGACACGGTTGGCCCTTTTAGCTGCCAGGGCACACTGTTGACTCATATTCAACTTGCCATCCACCCAAACCCCCAGATCTCTTTCCGTGGAGCTGCTCTCCAGCCTCTCGTCCCCCAATTTGTATGTGTAACCAGGATTACCCTGTCCCAGGTGGAGAATCCAGCACTTGCTCTTGTTAAATTTCATATGGTTGGCGATTGCCCAGCTCTCTAGTCTATCCAGATCTCTCTGTGTCCTGGTTTCAGCTGGGATAGAGTTAATTTTCTTCTTAGTAGCTGGTACAGTGCTGGGTTTTGGATTTAGTGTGAGAATACTGTTGATAACACCCTGATGTTTTAGTTGTTGCTAAGTAGCGCTTATCTTTTAAGCCAAGGACTTTTCAGTTTCCCATGCTCTGCCAGCAAGCAGGTGTGCAAGAAGCTGGGAGGGAGCAGAGCCGGGGCAGCTGACCTGAACTAGCCAAAGGGGTATTCCATACCATGGAACGTCATGCCCAGTATATAAACAGGGGGAGTTGGCCGGGAGGGGCGGATCACTGCTCGGGCATTGGTCAGCGGGTGGTGAGCAATTGCTTTGTGCATCACTTGTCTTTTCTTGGGTTTTATTTCTCTCTCTTTGATATATTCCTTTTCATTACAAGGAGGAGTGAGGAGTGGCTGTGTGGTGCTTAGTTGCTGGCTGGGGTTAAACCACAACATGCCTTTTCAGTTTTTATTTTCTCACTATAGTGTATCTTGAATCACTGTCAGTTATTGAATTGTATCCAAAGTGTATCCTTGCAATGCAGTGTTTAAGGACAACAATTCTCCCAGCCTTTTCAGTCACCAACTCCCTGCTGTTGAGTGGGTTACAGAGAAGGTGCATACTGTAGGAATAGAATTTCACATAAACCATCTGTGACAAAAGGAATTTTAATAATTTGAATTGTCTCTTTTCACAGTTATAATTTAATTAGAACTTTAATTTGAAACAGATCTGAGGAAAAAAATAGTTTTCTAAAGTTGTTTTGATCATTCTATTTTTAAGTTTTGATAGAAGATATCATAATGATGGGAAATAATGGGATAACCAGTTTGATCCAGTTTTACTCTTTCAGTTAACTTACATCTACATTTTATATGACATTTCTTCACAGTAGCCCTGGGAAGGAATTCATAGCTGTTACTGTAAGCTATGTGAAATGTCTTTTTTTCTCTGAGTTTGCCCAGAGACTGCACATTTTCTGAAAACAAACCAGCAAATTTCTATACTTCATCTGAATCACAGCTCTCACATTCTCATATGCTTGGAGACTCTACTTTTTACTCTTCATTCACAAAGAATCCACAGGCGCCACTGGAACGAGAGTTTTGCCAGGGGTAAGGCAGCTTCAAGATCAAAGTGCAGATTTATCAAGAAAACAATAAAGAATAGGAAAACAAAACCACTTTAACTATATAAAGTCATTGTACATTCATACCAAGAAGATTTCTCTCATTACCACATTTGTGAACAAAAGGGAGAGGCAGGCATAAAGAGGAAAGGCAGACTGACGTTAATGAGGTTGCAAAAATGTAGCTGAGAGATTCGTCCCTCAAGTTTCATATGTGTGTAATATAATCAGTAATGGATTAACATGCTGGAAGTGAGAGGTTTGGAAGCTTTTCTGAACCCAGAAGAATGTCTGGTTTAAAAGTGATGATGTTGCTATTCAGAACAGTCTCCCCCAAAATTTCCTGAGAGTTACTATGGCAAAAATATTGCAATATTAAACTTTTCTAATAACATTCTTGTTTTAATCTTGGTAGAATTTACAATGAGAAAATGCAGGAGGGAGAAGGAAGTTTATGTTTTCCTGTCTACAAGACTCTTATTCAAATATACTGCAAAATGTTATATTGATGGCCCCAAAATACTGTAAAAAACATTTTCCAAATGACATGATCTAGTCAGTTTAACAGAATAAGCTATAGTGGCAGTAAAACTAGAGAAACAGTATATAAAGGTGGTCCTAATGCATTTATTCTTTGAGGATCCCTTTTAAGACTTTTCTGTCCCAACTCCTTCAATCCAAAACTTTTCTATTTGCATATTTGCTAATCAGTTGTGCTGTTTGCACTGAACTACTGTGATTTAAAAGTCAGTGCATGTACTGACTTTCACATGTATGAGTACAGAAAAAAGCCAGGGAATTATCTTACATATTATATTGTTAGAAAAGGAGAAAGCATAATTTGTAAGGGGGAGGCTCTTTTTGCTTGTTTGTTTAGGAAAGGCCAGGCTGTTTGTGATGAAATTCAGGAAGAGAAGGATATTATTAGGATAGCAAGGTAGGCAGGATGTAAACTACTCAGATCTAGTTGGTCTCATTAATTCCAAGTAAAACTGTGTCTGTGACATCCTTGCAGCTGAAAATGGAAATCTGTTCCACTGTCCATACCCTCTATTATTGTTTAGTTGGAGGAGGGAGAGATTTATACCTAACCAATTCTCAGCATGCTGCTATGTAAGTGCATATTCACTGATCTATAAACACTTCCAGCTATACACTTGTGATACAAACTCCTCCATGAACACAAGTCAGTATGAGTGAGACCTTCAATCCCATTTCCCAACACAACTGAGAGTCAGTATAAGCAGAACACAGAGAAAAGCTCAAGGTGAAAAAGGAGATAGAATCAAGTAAAGAAAAAGAACAAAATAGCAGGACAAGAAAGCCTATAGGGAAAAGACAACATGAGAGAACAAAGAGGAAAGGAGTATTACAGACTACACACAGAAGGAGCATAAAATAAGGGATGATTTGGAATAGGTGTCTAAGAACCAAATAGGGCCAAGATCTAAGCTTCCCTCAAAACTTGGATTCACTGATTCAAATGAAAACAAGACTTGTCCTTAATCATTTTTCTCTGACTCAAAGGAAAGTAGTGGTGGACTAAGGAGTGAAAGGGGAGCTAGACTTAATCGAAGTAGAAGGGAGAAGGAGAACAATGAACCTGCAAAAACATGGGGAGTAGTTGCTCTACCAAGGAAAAGAGGGGGGAAGGTAGCACTCTCTTGGGGTAGAAGTTCAGAAGGGAGCAGAAGGGATGGAGTGAGTGACTGCATGAAAAAGTAAACCTGATATATGTATTATATAGTGAATCTGTAAATGAAGGATAGGATACTATACTATGTCTGAAATATTTTATTTACATCTTTCTTTTAACAATTTCTGGTCTGAATGAAAAGACTACTGTTTGTGTTCTTTCTACGGATGCATTTATAATATATGGTGGAAGAGCTTTCATTGTATACCAAATAAATCTAAATAAAAACAATGTACAGTGTATCAATCCCTTGTGTTGATACAGAAAAGAAAGACAGTTTTAAAATATGAACTCAATACATTTTTCTTTCTTGATTTTTCTTAATTTTGAATTACAATTTTCTGGATTTCTTTTGTACAACAGTAATATTCATATCCTCTCAGACACTGAGTGAAGAACCTGGTCCTTCCGAACAGAACAAATTCAGCTAATATATAACACCAGTGATATGTCATCTCTCCTTTGAAATATACTTGTTCACTCTGCTATCTAATGCCTTCATAGGCTTAATTTTTCTATAGATCTGATGACAGGCATTTGATCACATTTCAAGAAGATCAATGAGTAATAAATATTAAATGACTGTTCCTATTTTCTTTTAAGTAAATCACAGATTACCAATGAGTTCTGTGGGCCCTGGATCCCAACAGAGAATGGAATTTCAGAATGAAAAACACAGCAAGAAAATAAATGCTGACTACCACACAGCCTGAACGTCTGGGTGCCAGGGATACTATGAAACAGAGATATTTTGAGATCTTCCATGGTATATGAAACAGAGATTATCTAGGAGAACCTAATGACTTTAAATCATCTCAGCCTATGTGGACTGGAAAGACAGAAGCAAAGAAGACTTTCTGCCATTCTGTTTTCCAAACCTGATGCTGCTTTTTCCCTTGCTGAAAAATTGCATGTTTTCTCAGAGCCTGTTTCTTTCTCACAATAAACAATGCAAAGCCCTCCTGCCAAAAAAATGTCCAAATGCTAAACAGTTGCTATTATAGTCATTATTATAACAGCAACTTTGAGCTCTGTGCTTTTAAATAATAATTATTTTTACAAAAGATTTTTATGTGTCTTGATTGCAGTAATTATGATGCTATAGTAGTAAATGTGTTTTTAAAAAGTCACGTTAGCTTACTGCTCCAAATAAATGAGTTTCCTTAACTGAACTTCATACAAATGAGTGGTTTTCTTTGTATTTATCTTACTTGCTATTCTAACAACACACTAGAATGTATTAAACAGCTGATAAACCATTGTTTCATTATGAAAATAACTATGGACAAAGATGTCAAATGAAAAGCAATGTTTTATATGAAATGTGTTTCATGCAGATAATATCAGATTCTAATTTAGAAATGAGCATTTCTCTCTAGTCTTGTTTCTCACCTATCTGCCCTTGCTTTGTTTAAGGAGATCATGTCAAGAAAATAAAGCAATGAAAAAGGAAAAAGGAATCTGAGACCATGTCCATTGTACAGGCTAGCACATGTACTAGTGATAAGCCTGTATCCTGTGTAAAGAACATCCAGTATAAAGAGCATCACAGGATCCAAGAAATGGGCTTCTTCAATAACCAATCTGGTAGGGAATAAAGACAGAAAACAGTTCAGCCAGTGGGACACCCACCAATGGTGCTATTATCCCAAAATAGGACCAATGTGGGTCATCGTTTTGTTGCTACCACAACCAGCAGGGATTGGAGGTAGTAGAGTACCCGTGACAGTGTATACTTCCAGCCAGAGCTTCCCCAGGGGACTTTCAGTAGCTCAGTCGATTCACAAGCTACTGAAGTTTACAGCTGATCAGAGAAAAGGTTTAAAAAAAAAGAAATCAGGAAGAGGAAACAGAGAGGGACCTGAGAGAAAGGGGGTAGCAAGTTTCTGGCTCCAATGCCATGCTCTTTTGTAACTAGCCACAATGCTGTATTAACTTTTCAAATGAACCTGTCTGTCCCTCTGAGCCCATTTAAGTTGTTGCCACTAGCTGTGGGAAAGCCAGTGAAGCCATACTATACAGCGGTTTGGTATCAGCTATCGATGCAATGCCATTAGATTTCTTACAATGACACAATCCCATCCTATCTCCCATCCTTCCTAGACAACCTTTCCTATTCTTTGGTGAGAATTGCTCCATTGTACATACAGACATTCACATTCTTGATAAGACATTCAGGGGAAAAGTTCATGAGCCACATCCTCTGCTGGTATAACTTCATTTCCCTTCCCCCTTCTCCCAAGAGTGAGTGGGTAATCTGACTCCCTGTGTTGAAAGGAAACAAGATTATCTATTCAGCTGCAGTCAGACATACAGTATGTGTTAAGGCCCAGACAGCTCACGATGCTGAATGGAGATACTAGAGGTTTGTGTTTCTCTGCTGGGAATTTTCAGAGAGCAGAAAGGAATGCCACGTTTTTGTTGTACAACTTCTGACTGAAAACTGACAGAGCTCCAAAGCATAAAATCAGTTATTCTCATGGCACAAGACCTCAAAATGTAGGAATAAAAATGACCAAGAGGATTTGTTGGCTGACTTGAGTGAGCAATGTTAAGACTGTAATGGGACAATAAATAGAAATGTAGAAATAGATCACTGAAAATCTGAGTCCTGCTGATGAGATTGGTCATTACTACTGTGGTGGGTTGCCAGGTGCCCACCAAAGCCGCTCTATCACTCCCCCTCCTCAGCTGGACAGGGGGAGAAAATATAACGAAAGGTTCATGGGTCGAGATAAGGACAGGGAGATCACTCAGCAATTACCATCACAGGCAAAACAGACTCGACTTGGGGAAAAAATTAGTTTAATTTATTACCAGTCAAATCAGAGTAGGATAATGAGAAATAAAACCAAATCTTAAAAACACCTTCCCCCCACCCCTCCCTTCTTCCCAGGCTTAACTTTACTCCCGAACTTTCTCTACCTCCTCCCCCCCCGAGCAGCGCAGGGGGACAGGGAATGGGGGTTTGGGTCAGTTCATCACACATTGTCTCATCCGCTCCTTCCTCCTCAGGGGAAGGACTCCTCACACTCTTCCCCTGCTCCAGCGTGGGGTTCCTCCCACGGGAGACAGTCCTCCACAAACTTCTCCAATGTGAGTCCTTCCCATGGGCTGCAGTTCTTCACGAACTGCTCCAGCATGAGTCCTTTCCATGGGGTGCAGTCCTTCAGGAATGGACTGCTCCAGCATGGGTCCCCCCTGCGGGGTCACAAGTCCTGCCAGCAAACCTGCTCCAGCGTGGGCTCTTCTCTCCACGGGTCCACAGGTCCTGCCAGGAGCCTGCTCCAGCGCGGGCTTCCCACAGGGTCACAGCCTCCTTCGGGCACATCCCCCTGCTCCGGCGTGGGGTCCTCCATGGGCTGCAGGTGGATATCTGCTCCACCGTTAACCTCCATGGGCTGCAGGGGGACAGCCTGCCTCACCATGGTCTTCACCAGAGGCTGCAGGGGAATCTCTGCTCCGGCACCTGGAGCACCTCCTCCCCCTCCTTCTTCACTGACCTTGGTGTCTGCAGAGTTGTTCCTCTCACATCTTCTCACTCCTCTCTCTCTGGCTGCAATTGCTACTACCCTGTAACTTTTTTCCCCCTTCTTAAATATGTTATCACAGAGGCGCTACCACCATCGCTGATTGGCTCAGCCTTGGCCAGCGGCGGGTCCGTCTTGGAGCCGGCTGGCATTGGCTCTATCGGACATAGGGGAAGCTTCTGGCATCTTCTCACAGAAGCCCCCCCTGTAACCCCCCCACTACCAAAATCTTGCCATGCAAACCCAATACAACTACTAATCATTCTGCTTAATCTCAGGCAAAACACTTTGCTTTTGAAATGTTCTTTTGATGGAATAGTAGCATTTTATAATAATAATAATAATAATTTAATCTTTACCATGAACAGAACATTTCACAACATAATTTTTATTGATAATTGAGTTTGACCAATGATTTGCAATGTATCGAAGATAAACTCGAGTTCAGAGTAATCAGTAGAGGAAATTTTCTACTAAAAGTGACCAACAGCAACATGCTTTGATTCATATCATGGAGTGGTCTTAGAAGGTGTGAACTGGATTCTTTTAGGAGAAAACAAAACCAGATCATACAGTCCAAGCACTAACAGTTGTTTGGGCCACAAAATGAGGTTAGAACTAATTAAAAGTAGCCCTCCTGCAGTGCATACAGTGCAAATGTCAGGTCCTCAATAGCAACTATGGATCTACAGATCTTTTCCTGCAGATCTTCATATTTGCTAACAGAACATAGTCTATGCCTTTTTTGATGTGTGCAGAACACACACAAGTATGTAAATTACAGCACACTATCTCTTCCCACTGTCTTCAATAAAGCAATGTGTTAACTTTCATTGCATCAGATGTTAATAAAAAATATATTTTTCACATTTGGCTGGCCAAAACTGAGGTATTTGTCAAATCCCACTGTGATAAACAGATTTGAAAAGAAACAAACACCAAACCACAATTTCTCATTTTAGCATGCTCAAAAAAAGCAAGAGCCAACCAAGTATCTCAGGAAAAAAAACATACCATGGTCCTGTGGAAATATTCAGGAGCCTAAGGCTGTGTCTTAGCTCTGACAACTATTTGCTAACTTGTATGGATTAAATTTGACCCCTTAGAGACTCAGTTTCTTCATTGGTACAACAGGGTATAATGGTAATTAACAGTTCTAAGCTAGATTGAAGCTTGCAAGGGAGTCATATATATTCTTATTTTGTTCAACTTAACTGAAGACTGGGGACATACTGACATACCATTTACTATGAATAAACATATTCTTTCACAAGAATTTCATTCCAATTTCACCATTGTGATTTCAACAATACTTCACTGAGCTTCTACCTAAAACTCCAAAACTTCAAAGATTCAGCCAGTATTAATTTATGGTGCTGATTTATTAATGTGAAGACCAGGTTATTCTGAATGTTAAAAAGCTTATTTCAGCTGGGATCCGTGCACTCTCATACTAGATTTATTACCATCTGGGACATGAAACAGTTGTACAATTTGTTGCTTCATTTCCACTTCTTGCATTTGCTACAGCTGACTTCCCTGGGTTTTTGTTTGATAGCTCTAGTCAGCTGAAAATAACAATACTTTATGTTTGAACAGCAGCTTCCACTCTAATACCTTTACTTATTTTACAAAGGCACTCAGATACTTTGCCGACATGCAAAGTACATTTACTGACTGATTTTGTTAGCCACAACCAAACAGGGCTTGAGTTTACCATGACACATGATTTCAGCTGGCTGAATCCATGCTGCCTGGGAGGACAAGGTTCAAGTTAAAGCCAGTCCTTACCCTATACTTGCATTTCCCTGCTTTGCAAGCCACCTGGTGCATTGTCCAAGAAGGGCTGAAACTGAAATCCAAAGCACAAATTAAGAGTGCTGAGCTAATGTGACAAGACAGACAGGCTCATCAAGGCCTTAGGTCATTCCTTGTCTATTTTTATGGAAAAAACCCTGAAGCACGTAGAAATTATTTTGTCAATGTAAAATTGGTGCTCTGTGTTACTCCACAAAGCATACCAATGCTTTTGTATATTCTTAGTGTTGGCTGATCCAATCTAAAGTCTACAATGCTTCTAGAAACTTTTATGTTTTAAGTTGCTCTTCCTAGAAACTAATAATACTACTGAAAATTACAGACTTAACCAGTAACATTTTAAATTTGTCCTAGTCCTAGTCTTAAATATTGTATACTAAATCTGTTAAATCTATTATGTATGTAAAAGGAAATTCCAGTAGGTGCATTGTAATTTTATGTATTGCAGGGTGACACTGTGCTATGAACTGTGACTTATTTATTGTTATCCAGGGATATCCAAAATACATGTTTATTGTAATGTAAAGGATAGCACTCTTTATATAGTTTAGTTTCCTTATTTCACTATCAAAGCTAAGAAAATCAATAAAAGAAATGGATGTCAGGAAAGGAAGGAGAGAGGAAAAAAGCTGGAAAGAAAATTTTTAATAAGAACATGTTGCCAAAAAGCACTTAATATTCTGTTTTTCTAAGCACTGTGTAATAATATCTGTTGTTCACTGAGAGCTAATAATAAAAGTATCACTGCTGAAGTTAAGCTAAGCTGTACGACTGCTTATTGTCTATTTTCATTTTGTCTCACTGAATAGCTAATTCTCTCACAGGATTATCCTCATTTCTCATAGACTCCATTATTAATGAAAGCATTAAATGATGACATAGTTTTGGATCACCTCATTTGGGGCCTGACCCCTGTCCCATTAAGGCAACTGGAACATTACTATTCATATGAACAGAGGGCAGAACGAAGTCCTTATCTGGGAGATTTCATAGAAAGCATGCCATACTCCAAAAAGAAACATCAAACAAGCAGATCACTAAAGGCCAAAGGTCAGTTAAGAGGTCAATTCCCATCTCCAGGCAAAATGGTGAAAGTATTTAAAAACTGCACCATGAAAAATAAGAATGAGATAGATATTGCAACACAAGCGGTCAAGAATTTTTCCTGCTTTTTTAAGTAAATGAATAATAAATAAGTTAATTCAGATGTTTACTTTCTTTCTTGAGTTAGATACCTAAGATCAAGATTCTGTGGTTCTCAATCCAAACGCAAACCTACATTAATCATGAGCAAGTTTGCATTATACTGTAAGATTATTTTTCTCTACGTTATACATCATTATTTGAAATACATTTAAATTAGAAAACACTTTAGCAAAACCATTACTGTGACTGCATGGAAGTAACACTGCTCTTAATTTTATTTCGCACCTAACTATTTTTTGTGTGTCTAGTACACAAGATTATTTTTGTATACTTAAAATGGCTTTACAGGGAAAAAACCATTAAAAGCCACATCATCTATAAACAAACTTCTTAATTATATGTTTAGCATACATTTATATAAATTTCCATTTACAATATTTGTTCATCTTATAAGAAAATACACTTAAAAATCTCATGAAAGATGCACTGAAATATAATTATTGAATATTTTAAACTGACTTTACCAAAATTTAAAACAAAAATGTTCCTCTAAAA
Source organism: Gymnogyps californianus (assembly GCF_018139145.2). Lineage (NCBI taxonomy): Eukaryota > Metazoa > Chordata > Aves > Accipitriformes > Cathartidae > Gymnogyps > Gymnogyps californianus. Next base: position 209,208 of record NW_026114485.1, on the reverse strand, counting down.
AGTGAAAGAATGTCTTTGGGAATTCCCCTGACTCTCTCTGCAAATATCTTTTCAATAGTGCAAACTTTTAAATGCTAAAAAAACTGAAGGCCACTTATTTCTCAGAAGTGGATGTTTTATGCTTTTCCCTTCATCATTCATTCCATGCTATTGAAACAGGCTGAATGGGGCTTAGTACCAGTGAGTTTAAATTGCTAAACAAGAGGCAAGTCTCATCATATGTTTTGAATATCTACAAGAAACATGCAAAGAATTATAGTTGATTATGTTTTTCTCTATTCTTGATAATACTCCAGTTGCTTCTGAAAGATATGTCTGGTTCCCCACCCTGAGAAGAGTAGTTCATAAATAACTGTCTTTAAGAATTAGAAAATACGTGATAGACTCACACCATGTCTCTTTTTAGAACAAACTAGCATGCTCACATATTTTACCATTTATTTTAAAAAGCACAGGAATAGTGTTATATAATTATGTTTAGGCTTTTCAGATTTCCAGTCTGGAATATCTAATGAAGAAGCATTCCAGTCTCCCCTGTTCTGTGTGTGTGTGTGTGCGTGCCATCTTCAATTCTTCCTGGGTTCTGATTTTGCATTTCTAATGAAGCTGAACTGACAAAGCGTGAAAGTGGTCTAAAAGGAAAAACAAAGAAAGTGACCCTGCTTTCACTGTGCCAAGACTAATCAATATTCCAGAAGCTCAGCTTTCCCCTCTCTTCTGATGTGTTTTTATTTTTTTCAGAGTTCGGCTAACAGTCTCCTCCCCTTTCCTTAAGTTACAGTGATAGTAAATTGCTGTATTCCAGAGCATATGCAGATTGTTAGTTTTCTCTGTCTCCCGCTCACTCAACTTTGCAGCTCTGTTGTATTTGCTGGGAAACCCCTACCTTAACTGCCACCACCGTGTTCTTAGAGTACTGAAGATCTGAAAAGGTGAGCCGATCATTTCACTTGGTGGTGTTTTGAGTACGGAGTCTTAATTTTTCACTCTCTTCCTTTGTATGTTACTTAATGTAATGATCTTTTTGGCTATACCCATGTTCTTTCTTGATCTTAATGTAAGTTATAAAGGACAGATTAGCTGCATTAATCATCTTGGAAGGAAAAAGCACTGTGAATGAATCTGTTTTTTTACAAAATACTGAAAATTAATTGTTCTGAAAAAATCCTTCTTGCACACAGTAGTCGTGTCCAAGCTAGAATACTTACAAATTTAAATATCTAGCTCAGTCTAAGAATGTTTTCACTCTCTAAAGAAGCAAAGCACATATCATTCTGTTAAAATTCAGAGAGAATATTGCACTAAAGTGCCAATCTTCAAACATATGGTAAAAGCAGTGATCAAATCCCATCAAAATAAATTTGTTACAACATGGTACTTTCTCTAAAACATGCTGTTTGAAAACCTTGTGTATTTATATTTTAAGTGCTTCCTAAAAAAAAGGTATTTAGGCACTAGATTTATTAAAAGTAAGATGTTAGAGTTGGACTGTGTATAAACGGACAGTGATTTCAGTGGAAGCAACTAACTATCCATTTATGATTTTCTAATTTCTTCATAAAAACATGCTGGTGTATCAAATAACACTTCAGAAAACAGGATTCTCAGTCTGGAAAACACCTTTGTACAGATTCCATTATTAAATAAATTCATACCAAGCAGCCACAAGAAAAATTCATTTTAAAATGAAAAATAATGTCCTAATGAAGGATTTTTAATATTAAAACATTTTAAGGTTGATTCAGTGTGTGATTTCTTAAAATCAGATTATATCCCCATAATTACTGTCAGACCAAGCTAAGCATTACTTTGCAATATGAACTTGTATTACAGTCTGAAGCGACAAGCTAAGTGGGATATAACTTCTGATGTTTTATAGATGTGCTCTGAATAATTTATAGACTTCAAAGATGAATGTTATCAACATAAAATTGTCAAAGAGAAATCTTCTAAATAGTTGTTGAGGGATAAGTAAACTATTCCTGCTGTGTTTTGCCATGTGAAAAGGAGGAATTCAGCCAATGCATTCAACCATTTAAAAACATCTGAAATGCAGAACATTTTAAACTTTCCAGTTCAAGCAAAATATTTCTCTCCAATGGTTAATGCGAAGGCGAGCTAGAATTTTTTTCAGATAACATGGGCCTGCTAAACAGATGAAAAGCAAGCCTGACATAGTTTTAAATATTATAGCATCTTATGTTTCTATGAATTGTACCAATTTTACATTAGTATATCTCTAGCAACTGCAAAAAAAAATTACTCCTGGGTTTTACAGCATGACAGCAAATTCAGATTAATTTCTGAAGACACAGGACATATATCTGATCAGTCCATATAATCCTTCTTTCAAAGAGTTCTTCTAATGGTCATTGAGGCTATCAAAAACTGCAATCAACAACTTAGGTATTACGAATAATATAAATTTTACTGAAACATGAAGAATACTTGCTTCCATGTAAACATATGGCTAATCATTCCTCTAAAATCTTATTGCAATATTTGATATTTCTTGTCATACAGGTTTCTCCAGTACCTCCCATGGAAAAGGGTCTTCCACTTTTCTGAAGGGATATTGACAGAAGTTAATTGTAAGAGAAAACTTTCTGCAAGATAGATGACTAAAGATAACAGAGAAGATCCAAAAACTAGAAGTAGGATGGAACGCTTTCAACAAGGAGTCCAGAAACATACACTTTTGGCAAAAAAAAAAGTGCAGAGCATAACAAAGGATGATGTTAAAAGTTATTTATTGAGGAATGCCTTTGTGCTCTTCACCATTGTTGCTGTGATTCTTGGTGAGTAATTTGTTCAATAGGAATATTCTGTTCTCCAATGCATTTGACAATGATGATTTGCCAGGGTGATTTGCATTACAAATGAGATCACAAATTCCTCTCCACTGATAAGAATGTTCTGGCTTGGAGAGTTTTGGCTTTGACAGCTCCATGTTGAAGTTTTGGGAAAAGCCATTTTAATTATTCTAGTATTCCTAAGGAGAATTTTGGTGAAAGAAATCAGCTGTTTTATGGATTCTTCTCTTAAAGAATCAGGTACAATAACTGAATTGAATGTTCTCAATTAAATCTTTTTCTACCAAAACCAGCTGCAGCAAAATGCTCAGGATATAACTTTTATTTACCTAATCTACCCAAAATTAACACCTTGCAATGACAAACAGAAGTCCTCAATGAATGAAATTAAAATTGAAGGGTGACATTTCTAAGCAAAGGTATATATTAGAGCCTCAATCTTTTCAGTTTTCCCTCGATAAATGCAAAACAATCAAACCTAAGTACAAGCTTATGTTCTCTCAGTTGCTCACAATCTTACACATGCATCTTTCAGATGCAATTGGGGAAACAATGGAAATGCTACTTGTTCAAAGGACTGCAAGATAGCACCTGATTAAATGCCTTTTTAGAGTGTATGGAGAGGAATCCAGAACATCAAACAGCATTTAGATTTGGAATGCACCAAAATGTTAATTTAAGATATAGCTACACATTTTGAATTTACATTAGAAAGAGAATCTTCTGAGAAAAACATACAATTTTTTAAACAAAATTTCCTTTATATAATTATGTGGTCACTTTTGGTAATTTTCCTTTAACTACAGATTAATGTTCTAAATGACACCAGATGTTTCATGAAATACCATTCCTTATAGTGTGAGCAAGAACATTATGGTTTTACTGTACTATTTTAATTTTTATTTTCTAATTAGTTTAAAATATAAAACTGCGAATCTGCTAATCAAAACCCAAATGTTAGCACTTAAAGACAGGAGTATATATCCTACACCTACGTAGGCCCTAATGTCCTTGATAATGCTGTTCCACATAAATCTGCTTACTATGTTTCTACAACTTTTTTAGGAATTAAAATTTTAGGGCTTTACCATTATTGTTGCTTGATACCACATCTGCAGGGTTATTTTAAATTAATTTTAGGTTTGATGGTCTTTTTCTGGGAGATAATTATATTAATTTTCATATGGGTAAAATAAAGTACTTTTTGTTGCTATAACAGAAATGTCATTCTCTCATATTTATCAACAGTATTTGATCACAAATGCTTTTAATTACTCAATAAAAATTTTTTCAATGCAAAACCCCCATTAATATCAGGGGTAAAAAAATTAGACATTTTATCTTCAATGGTCAGGAAAGGCAGAACAAACTAAGCAGGTTTTGAAACACTGTCCAACCTCAAAGTAATGCAATTCTTAGATTGTCACCTGTCTATACTGCACAAGACCAAATCACTTGCAATTTTTTCACTGTCATCTAGCTCGAGTGACTCCCATAAATTTGGCAATGTGAGAACAGAAATGTAGGCTGGACAAGTGTTTTTACTGTTATTGCATGTTCCAATTAGCTTTAGATGACTAACGACAAATGTCTGACCACAGTTCCACTACCACCTACAGCAATGGCAGAGTGACAGTAAGGCTGGAACACAAGTTGGAGAACTGATGAAAATGTACAGCCTAGGATGAGCCGGCTGCTCAAATTCTGCTAATGAACCTATAGACATATCTGGCATAATATCTGGAAAAAAGTCTTCTCATTACTATGATGGAATATTCAAAATTTTCTCACATTTGTTATTTGTGGTGCAATTTTACGGTGTATATATGATTAGAACAACAAGTTCACACTTGGTAGCTCATAAAAAGGTAAAACTTGGGTTTTTTTACAGTTTTTTTCTGTTGTGGAAATAGGGAAGAAGTAGGGAAGAGTTGGCTAAAGAGTTTGGAAAACACACAGTGATTGAACCGCATCTGTCTAGTTTGGCAAGGACTAAATTGTTATCATCTCTCAGTTGTTTGGTGATCTGTGGAAAATCAGATGGTGGGCTTGATCCCTTTCCTAGCAGACAATAATCAACATTGCAAAATTAACCCACCAATTAGCACCACTGGCTGTCTCATCAGAGATGCTTGGATGTGAATGTAGGTGGAAACCAAACTATACTCAGGTCAGGGTTGAATCATTTACAAGAAACGATGCTTAATGCTCTCTGTAATCTAAACAGACAGATGACATCAGTTTTTAGGGCTGTTGGTCCAGCAATTTTCATAAAGACTAAACTCAGGAAAAGCAAAATTTTAGCTTTAAAGAGCACAACATTTCTTCAGAAACATTTATTTCAGGCCTCTTTTGTCAAGGGACTGACATGAAAAAGCCTATTTAATAGAGAATTTCCAACTTCTTTGCTGAGCAGGATTGATGCTGGTAGAGGTTAAGTGGATAGGATCATATGTCTTAGCCCAGTTTCAGGACTGTAGTTTATAACAAGCACTTGAGCTTGTCAGATGAGTTTGTGTCTGTGGAAACATGCACTTTGTTATGAATTGGGTAGCTGCAACATGCATTTGTTTGTTTTGCATACTGATATTTTGCAGGCAGAGCAGAGATTTTCTGGCATTCACATGATAAGGAGAAATATAGCTGTTTACCCTAACTTCTGCTGTTACTCTGATCCTGAACTGAATTCTAAACTGAATTCACTAGCTGCTGCAATACAAAAGCAATTAATCTTTAAAAACCTAATTATAAAGATGCCAGAAGTTATAACTCATGTTGAGAATTGCTTACGCACTATTCTCTATTTCCCAAAAACCTCAAGAAAGGTCCTTTTGACTTCACATTTTGCATAGTTAGGGTTTGTCTACACATCATCCTTATCATCATTGCTATTTTTAGTGAAATTTAAACTGCTTTCAAGCCCTTTGAGAAACTTTGAGAAAAGCATGGTCAGTAAGTGAGTTACGATGAAGTGTTTCAGATTCTGCTGGCACACCTAGAAATATTAAATTAGTTTTTTGCAGTGGATCTTGGCAAGAGCCAATAGATGAGAACAATTATGTGAGGCGAATTTGGGAAGCTGACCATTGGTGAATTCAGAGTGTCACGACGACCAGGAGCAATTTAAGGTAGGCTAGGGGTCCTGGTGGCTCATGGGAAATCTGCAGGAAGTCTTACAAACTTTGAAGTGCTAGCCAAATTACTGGCAAAATCTCAGGTGCTGCCCTCTCTCCCACGCTACTTAGCTTCATCATCCTGTCCTCAAAATGCCTTCCTTTCAGATACCCTTCCTTCAGCAGACTGTCTTCATTCTCTGCTACCTACCTCCCATTTTCCAAAAAATGCCACAGGAGTCCAGACTACTCTGGCAGGACTCCTAAATGCCAAAGAATCTCCTGTGGATTCTGAACTTGTAGTGAAGGAAAGATCAAGACACACAGAGCTGCTGAGCAGAAATCCTGAGAAGCTGTTCACAGAGAAATACTGTTTTAATTGATGGGCTCAGTGAAGTAGAGAGAGGTTGTGGAGCAAGTACTATAAAAAGAAATTTCTGCATAGTTAAGAAGCCATCATAGCCCCAAATTGTTAGCTAAAATCCTCTTTACACTGCCAAAGTTATATGCCACAGTTGTCCACTGGGACATTCAAGGGGGACAGAGATGGATCCAGTTCTGGTTTCTGGCTACCAGTCCACTGAAGGGAGTGCAGGACTGGCTGTGTCATGGAACCCAGTCCTCTGTAATTGCAGGCAATCTCACAATAGATGTAAAATGTAGATAGGCCCATACAACTTCTGTTCTACAACAGCATGCACCATATAGAGGATCCCAAAACTTTCCAACATCCTTATAAAAAAAAAAAACCTAATTAAAAGTACAGGAAGAAGACAGGAGAGATGAAGGCATTACCAATGTCCCTATGTTCCTGAAAAAGCAGAGTTAAATAAAGCTTGCAAGTGCTCCTTCATAATACAGAAGGCAAAAAAAAAAACCAAACCAAAAAAACCCACTACACAATCTAAAATATCTGAACAGTGAAAAGCTGTGCAGAGTAGCAGATTCTCCTATCTCAACACGCTGCTGGTCTGAACAATAAGTTAAAATGACTCCAAAGAGGTACAAGTCTGTGATACACAGGTAGACAGAACCCTGGATAACGCCCACAAAAAAGACAGTCTCTTGTCTATTGAAGCGACATCTTTTCTGCTACTGGCAGATCCTCTGTATCCACTGAAGACCGAGGCTGACATACCCAGAGAAGGGTATTTGACCCCATTACACACTGACAATGAACACGGTGACAGTGCCTAAGGCAGCCTTGGTAAAATTTGCATGAGAATAAAGCAAAGATTCATCACTATAAGGAGAAACAGCTGTGGGAGGTGAGTCCTAGGTGAGAAAATATGGTAAAACATAAAGAGAGAAATGTGATACCAGACAAAAGGTTAAGATATATACAAGAAAATCAAGACAGTTTAGGGACAGCTAGGAAGAAATTAATTCTATTTATGCTGAACTCAGAGGCTGCCTCTGTCCCAATGCTCTCCTAAAGAACCTGTCCAGTACAACTGCTCTTTCTCACCAAGTGACAAAACCTTCCTAAGTAATATCTTGAAAACATTGCTAATCAAAATCTTAATTCTATTTGAAGTTAAGAAATATTTATAATTTTGGGGAAAAAATTTAAACAGACACCGTAAGGTCCAGAGTAACAGTTAAAAATTCAAAGATGATCCTTTTCCAAAAGGAGAAAAAGTATAGAAATACAAAGAACTTTAATTCTGCTATTAAGTAGCCAGTAATAAAAGTCAGACTGTGAAATATAAACAGTATGCTAGTTTAGCAGTTACTTTCAAAATAAAATTATGTTAATTTATTATCACAATCTTAATTTCTTATCGTACACTGGTGTTACTGAAATGAAACAGCAGTGGTTGTTGAACAGCCATATGTGGCATAGAGTAACAACAATACAGTTGGCTACTTTGTGAATCACAATTGTGCATTCTGGAGACAGTAGCTGTGCATATATACACAGTAAAGGTACAAAATGTGCTAAATACAACCTTACTACCTTCTTATTTGCTCTAAATTGTCAAATCAGTGGACTTGCAAAGTGGTGCTGAAAAGTAACATTTCTGAGTGGTCATAAAAGAATTCAGAGAAACATACATTCACTGCACTCTTCATACAGCTTGTGAAAATATAGGCACTGGTGAGCTTCTCAAAACTCTCTCTAGAAATTAAATTTAAATTTATTTATGTAATACCACTTCTTACAAAGCAGATTTCAAGGCTATCCTGGGTGGAATACAGTACAGCAATAGCATGAGATATTTAGGATGTTTACGTGGTTCCTAAGAGATTTTACAAGAAATTTCCCTGAATGCTAGTAGAATATGGCAATCATGCAATCAAAAGATACGTTACAACAGAAACAGTGGTCATCTTACAGCCTGTCAAGAAACAATTTGTGTTTGTATGAGCATCAAAAGGGACTAAAAAGACATTTCAGTAGCAAATGAACTAGTATTAGGGCTTGCCAGTCCTTTCCACTTTTCAGTAGGCATGCAGTGTAGTCACTATGGTAACTGCAAAGCAGTACAAAATCATAAGCAAGGTGCCAATGACTTGTATGCTGAGTAAATGTTTAACATCATTGTTAGATTCTTACTAGCACCTTAGCTATTGTAAAGCTAGAATGAGTTGTCATCTGTACTGGAATGCCTTCAAGTTGGCCAAAATGAAGATGTAGCTGAAGACAGCATGTTCAGTTGTTTATGAATTCCTGAAACTTTCATTCATCTGGCTTAAATTTCTCACATAATTTCTTGAAAAAAACCAGGCATCTAAGTTTCCAGAGATTTTATGATATCAAATAAAAAATAGTTTTATAAAATATTTATCTCTTTAGGTGAATCAAGATAAAGTGCATTTGAAAAACTATAGAAAAACACCCAATATTAAAGAGAGGTAAATAAAGAAATAAGATCTTCTGGATTTTAATAAGGCTGCTAAAAAAGTAAGATATAAATGCAGGCATTCTGATACTTTGTACTGTAGCATTGACTTTTAAATCAGGATAAATAGCAGCTGAGAGATATTAATTGACTTTATTTTTTCATGCCTTGTTAAAAAAATCATGTTCTGGAACCAGCAACTGTGTAAAATAATCCATGCAGTCACATTACTTGTGTATATCCTCTGTCCATCCTCCCAATTCCTTTCATTTACTGTGCATTCCATTCAGATTTTGTATTTCATTCAGTTTCAGATTAGAAATCAGCATCTTTGGGATTTAGCATATTTTGTCATATATTTGTTTCTCAGCATAATACAGCCCAGTTCAACCTGGAGCTTTGGAGCAATAAGGCAATGCAAGTGATAAATAAAAAAATAGTAAGGAGCTAAGAGATTTCTTCCTCATACACTAATTTCTTTAAATGTGTTCTTCAGAGAATATGCTATGATGTCTACAATGTATATTAGAAAACAACTAGGCTCCTGACCAAGGAGTTTTAAATTACATCATTGACACAACAAGAAATAGAGGGTACGGAATAGGGAAGACACTATGGAAAATAGGGAAAGAACAAATGGAAATTATTCCAGAGAAATTTTAGTAAGAGCTGGATTATTCCATTTATTATGTCAAGCCAACAGACTTGAAATTGTACTGACACTGTTTGTACTTTTAATCAACAGGATGAAACCACAGAGTGTATAACTTTTTAAAAGCCATACAAAAGAATTTTATTTTGATGATAGATTTTATAAGGCATTTTTGATCAAAAGAGGAAAATAATAGGTCCAGTGAACTGTACAACAGTGAAGAGGAAAACAGTTAAAAGCAGGAAAAGAGGCAAAGAAAACCAGGAGAATCAGGATAACAGTGACTGTTACCCATATTCTGTAGTTGTCCTCCCATGTCCTTTCTCTTAGCAATAGTTATATTCATCTTCTGAATCTTGTTCAATTCTGTAAATTGAAGAAATGCATTTTCTTGCTTGAAATTTGACATGTCTACGTACTTTCTATTGGCATGGATAGAAGATCATAAATCGAAATCAGCTTGACAGTTATAAAGTGTGTGCTTGGTTTTCACCATTTACTGTAACTCGGCATAATTGAAAATTCATTTATTCAGAAAAAGTCTATAAAAGATGAGACTTAAGTGTTAAGCATTATTTACACAGAAACATAAGCTGCTCCCTCAAAATGGCTCTAGTAAATGCTCCATTTACCGTTACCATCCACTAGGACTAAATTAAAAAAAGACTAAAATTGCCTTTGTATTAATATAGCAGGGAATTCCTGGGAGTACTAACCAAAGGCAGTTGATAAATAAGACTACTGCATACATTTTGATGTCTTTTAAAATAATTTTGACTTAGGAATACATACATTAAACAAACATGGATGTACAGTCAAAGCCTAAAACGTAAGCAAAGGAAGCTGCATTTGGAATCCAAATCTCAGAGCTGGGTGTCTTTTTAGTGCATGGGCAAGAGCTAGGAGATTCAAAAGGGTAACCCCACAAGTCCACAAACTAAACATGTAACTGCCCAAAACTTGCCAGGAGAAAAAAAATAAACAGGATTACATTCCTACTCCCACTCCTTTCTGAGTGAGTCAGGACCATGCCAGATACTTTCACCCAGTGAAGATCCAGAAGCACAAGAGCCCTCACCTTGGAAATAGTGTCAGCAGTGCTTGAGGAATTGGCTCACTTTTCCTTTCAAAAGGCAAGTTACAGGAGGATGCAATTCCACCATTCCTTTCAAAGTTGTATCCTCAGGCAGAAGGAAATGCAAGATTTCTAAAGGCAAATACATATGCCAAGAGAGCAAAAGATGGCATGATATTTTACCTAATGGCTAAAACACTCATCTATAACAGGGAGCCCCAGGTTGTGAAGCAATCCTTGGAGCAAGAACAAGAACACAGGGCATCCAAAATCCAGGTGATTCTCTGCATGGGTGTGTCAAACGTGCTCAGTTTCTAGATCCCCAGGACTTAGCATGGAAGTAGGCAAATAGATGTTTAGGCCATGGCAATTCTGAGAAAAACACAAGCAGAACAGTGAGAAGTGAGGGGTCTTCCAAAACAAATGGAGAAGTGCCCATTAACTTTATAGATTTTTCACAACTAAGCTTTTTTTATCTAGAGGTACTTTGAAGGTCACAATTTGGACTCAGGTACTTACTATGTAATTAAGTATTGTTTCAGGTGCCAGTTTCCCTTTGCCATTTTTGTGACCTTTAAGATAGGGAAATTCTGCCATTCTGACTAACACCTAACAGTGAGAAGAGAGTTATCATAACCTATATGGAGGCTACATCTAAATTAATCCTCTATGCTACAACATTTTCAGAATCACAGACCACCCACTGTATCCTTCAAATTACTTAACTCACAAGAAGTTAGGCAATGAAAAGGCTTACATCAGACCTCTTTTTAATCAACTGAAATAAAGCACTTTTTGAAATTCATGTGTTGAAAGAGACTGTTGACCAGTAAACTAAATAGATGGAAGGTTCCATCTAGTCATATTGATGTTTTTAGGGATGAAGTGGCTCAACTAACAAAATCAAACAGCTAGGGACTGAAAGCATCCTAGCTATCTTTTTAAAAAGATGGTAACATGATTCCATGAATTTTAGTCATGAACCTGAATTCCTTATCAAAAGAATACAATGAATGATAAATCAAACATAAATAAAGGATTCCAGTAATACTTACAACTGATATGGCAACAGTCTTGTATTCTACAACGGGAAATCCTTCCTCTCAGTCTCTCCAGGTTGCTTGTATGTGTCAGCACAGAGGGATCTGGACAGGCTGGATTGATGGGCCAAGGCCAATTGTATGAGGTTCAACAAGGCTAGGTGCCGGGTCCTGCACTTGGGTCACAACAACCCCATGCAATGCTACAGGCTTGGGGAAGAGTGGCTGGAAAGCTGCTTGGCGGAAAAGGACCTGGGGGTGTTGGTCGACAGCTGCCTGAACATGAGCCGGCAGTGTGCCCAGGTGGCCAAGAAGGCCAAGAGCATCCTGGCTTGTATCAGAAATAGTGTGGCCAGCAGGACTAGGGAAGTGATTGTCCCCCTGTACTCGGCACTGGTGAGGCCGCACCTCAAATACTGTGTTCAGTTTTGGGCCCCTCACTACAAGAAAGACATTGAGGTGCTGGAGAGTGTCCAAAGAAGGGCAACGAAGCTGGAGAAGGGTCTAGAGAACAAGTCCTATGAGGAGCAGCTGAGGGAACTGGGGTTGTTTAGTCAGGAGAAAAGGAGGCTGAGGGGGGACCTTATCGCTCTCTACAACTACCTGAAAGGAGGTTGTAGCGAGGTGGGTGTCGGTCTCTTTCCCCAAGTACCAAGTGATAGGATGATAGGAATCATAGAATCATAGAATGGTTTGGGTTGGAAGGGACCTTAAAGATCATCTAGTTCCAACCCCGTCTGCCATGGGCAGGGACACCTTCCACTAGATCAGGTTGCTCAAAGCCCCATCCAACCTGGCCTTGAACACTTCCAGGGAGGGGGCATCCACCACCTCTCTGGGCAACCTGTTCCAGTGCCTCACCACCCTCACAGTAAAGAACTTCTTCCTTACATCTAATCTAAACCTACCCTCTTTCAGTTTAAAGCCATTATCCCTTGTCCTATCACTACATGCCCTTGCAAAAAGTCCCTCTCCGGCTTTCTTGTAGCCCCTCTTTAGGTACCGGAAGGCTGCTATAAGGTCTCCCTGGAGCCTTCTCTTCTCCAGGCTGAACAACCCCAACTCTCTCTCAGCCTTTCTTCAGAGGAGAGGTGTTCCAGCCCTCTGATCATTTTCGTGGCCCTCCTCTGGACCCGCTCTAACAGGTCCATGTCCTTCTTATGTTGGGGACCCCAGAGCTGAATGCAGTACTCCAGGTGGGGTCTCACCAGAGCGGAGTAGAGGGGCAGAATCACCTCCCTCGACCTGCTGGTCATGCTTCTTTTGATGCAGCCCAGGATACGGTTGGCTTTCTGGGCTGCGAGCGCACATTGCTGGCTCATGTCCAGTTTTTCATCCACTAATACCCCCAAGTCCTTCTCCTCGGGGCCACTCTCAGTCCACTCATTGCCTAGCCTGTATTTGTGTTTGGGATTGCCCTGACCCATGTGCAGGAAACGGCCTCAAGTTGCACCAGGGGAGGTTTAGATTGGATATTAGGAAAAATTTCTTCACCGAAAGGGTTGTCAAGCATTGGAACAGGCTGCCCAGGGAAGTGGTTGAGTCACCATCCCTGGAGGTATTTAAAAGACATGTAGATGTGGCACTTAGGGACATGGTTTAGTGGTGGACTTGGCAGTGTTAGGTTTATGGTTGGACTTGATGATCTTAAAGGTCTTTTCCAACCTAAATGATTCTATGATTCTATAAGAAAGTTTTTACGATGAGGGTGGTGAAACACTGGAACAGGTTGCCCAGAGAGGTGGTAGATGCCCCATCCCTGGAAACATTCAAGGTCAGGTTGGACAGGGCTCTGAGCAACCTGATCTAGTTGAAGATGTCCCTGATCATTGCAGGGGGCGTTGGACTAGATGACCTTTAAAGGTCCCTTCCAACCCAAACTATTCTATGATTCTATTAATTTTTGTCTTGCTGCTTCAGACCTTGATTTTAATACTCAATTCATCACACTGATGTTAATCCATTTAAGAAATTTGATATAGAAGGTTATATGTTTCTTAGCAATTACAGATGTACCCATAGTTTTTAAAGCCTGATATGAAGACTTTATTGTTTCCTTTCTGGTACTGCAGCATCTAGAAGTGAAAACCCTAGGCCAATTCATCAATGTCTTCCTGTTTTAGGAATAAGCAATCCCAAATCATGTCTGCCATTTTTGCCATTTCCATCCCATTCATATCACTGTCAGAATTATTTTCACCTTCTGCTCCTTTCAAGTTTTAAATCCTCTCTTCACTGTATTCATATAAATTGAGTTTTATTTTGAACATCTACATTGGTATAAAAATGCAATAAAATAATTTAGTTCAAGGATTGTTCTGATTGTCATCAGGATTATCTGTAAAATGTTCTCCATAAATTTGACTGTATCACTGACAAGTACACCTCAAAAATATTTTTATAAGTCTAGCCTGGTTTGCTTCTTCATTATGAACTGTATAAATTATTCAGCAATATGGTTCTGTTATATGACTATACACATATATAGAATTCATCTCCTTAACTTAAACAAGCACTACCGATTTTTGTCCAGAAAAAGCCTAACAGATTCTGTCGAGAAATCTACTCTTTCCTGCCATGCAGAAATGGTACACCATTTATCATTTGAGAAGTCAGGCTCTGATAATGTAGATTACTTGTTCTTTTCTGTTACAAAGGGTAGACAGAAACCTGCACAACAGGTTGTGGGAGCACGTTTCACACAAGGCTTTGTTTCATTACAATTTTCAGAATTAATCAGAAACTTGAAACTTTTACTGAGAAAGGCCAGCTCCAGTATTTTATCTTCTCAGTCTTGATCGTGAACTCTTACCACACACACAGATGTGGATGGTTGTTGAAATACTGCACACCTTCCAAAGATTTAGTACCTCCTACCAGGTCTTACTTCCTGATTTTAGTTTGATACCTTGTCATTGTGTCTATCTTTAAATCATCATTGTATGCTGTTATCTCACTATTTAAAACCTGTGAATGTTGGCTCTGAGAAGTGAATTCAAAGAAATCAAAGCTATCTTGCCAAGTTTGACTTTTCTGTTCCAAGTTCATCATTTTTGTTAATAAAACTTTGACAGACAGGATGTAATATCCAGTATCCAGGTATTTAAACTCAGAATGGAAAATAAAGTCTCATCTCCATATATTCTAAAATGAAGAGAGACTGGTAAAATCACGCTGTTCTGCTTTCATTATCACAGACTACAAAGAGGAAATAATTTGCTTAAATTCCTTGTGCTGCTAAGATCACTATGTGAACACAATTAATTTTCAGAAAGATTTGTGAAGCAACTACTACTATACCTATTTTACAAGTAGGGATACTGAGTCAGAGAAAGGTTCTTATGTCTTAGGCATGACTGCATATAAATTAATAGCAGTGCTAAGATTAAGGCTGAAGAATTAGTAACTATCAAGCATCGACCCAGTTCACCAGAATACACTACCAGGGCACATTTTTTCCACATCGCAGAAATTCTTTTTGTAAACTGCAGTGCTGGGAAACCCTGTAATTATGCGCAGAGCACATTAGGACAAAAAAAAAGGAATAATTTTTGGCTCAACAGGTTTACATGGAGCTTCAGAAACTTACTCTCACTACCAATAATATTCATTCAAACAACCATCTACTCAGGCCCTGATTCTCTCTTAGGCCACTTTGTACTGCTTGGACAGCAGTGGACCAGATAATCAAGCCCTTATAGCATAGCATAAGGATTAGTTCTTATAGCAGCCTCAGAAATCCTTACTAACATCAGTGAGGCTTTGTACTAGTGCAGAGATTAATACATGTGGAACTAATTGCAGGACTGTGGCCTAAGTAAGAAACTGGTCTAGCTCTATTTGCTTGTTATCCAGTTGTCAAAATGTAGTGCTCATTAAGTGCAGAAACAAAGGGTCCAGATGGATTCTTTATATCTGAGAAATGTGTTTCCCATATAAAAAGAAAATAATCAGTAACACTGCAGTGGAATTTAAAACCTTATTGAAAAGAAGGGAACTCTAAGACAGGTCTTTTAATCAAGAATAATTCAAAGGCCCTTCCTCTATGCCATTTATGATCTACTTTTACCTAAAAAAATCATTTATACAAAATGCACTTTGACTACCTGAGCCCACAGAACATGAATGAGACTAAAACAAATGCCTTCTAGTCCCACCACTCTCTTCCATAGCGTGAAATCCATGCTTTGTTCCAATTGTGCTCTAATCACTTTTCTCCCATCCTGTAATATTGAGATTTTCTGTCCTACACAAGACACTTCTGGACTCCTCTAACTTAACCAACCTGCTGAAGTCCCTAACAGCATGATCAGACGGACAGGGGTCACTAAGATCAGAGTTATAGATGTTTCCTTACATCAGCAGATGGCAATAAGCTAGTGTAGGAGGCATAACAGCATATTTTAGCTAGTAAAATTTGGCATGAAGATATTATCTGCTGTATGGATGTACCAATCTAAAATCTGATTTAGAAAAAGAAAAAACACAAAGTGATTAAGAATTGAAACTAGCAATTTTCACAAGTGTTCAATATTATGGCATTTTCAGGACATACCCAAGTTCTAACAAGCTCTAGAAGTGAGCTTGAGTGTGCTGCTGCCTAACATCAATAAGGATGCAGTTTCATGAAAAGTTTTAGGAAACCTAAGTCTGCCTATCTGCCAAAAAGGGCAGTCCTACTCTTCTCCAAGGCACATTTCTACCTATTCCCTTGTGAAGGTACCAAAACTTGTGCAGTCATGCAAACAAATTACCTCAGGGAATTGACCTGGCCAAAAAATAACCCAGTAAAATAAGTTATTTTTGCAGTAGGATCAATTCTCTGATCCAACGTTCTATACAGCCACAATTAGCACAAATGCCAGTACTAGGCAGTGGGCAAGAACACAGAGTCAAGAGTGGGAAAGAGGGATAGTTGAGTTTCACCATCTATATAGTTCCAGATACAGCCATGTGTTGCCTGGCTGGATATAGACGACCTACATCAGATAGGCATCAAACCATTTAACACTCAGTAAATTGTAACTAGTTGTGTCAATTAACCAAATAAGCAAATAAAGCAGTTGGTGCCAAGTACAGGACAAAATCTGAGAAGTTCTAGCTGAGAAGTTTGGGTTGCCACACATATCAGCCCATCTATGGCTTCCATTTGTAAATTTATCTCAAGCACCATTTATCTGTTCCCAGCAAGATAAATGGATTCAGGCACTCCCTTACCCCACTCCCTCAGGCATTGAAACCCACCACTTAATCATCCAGTAAGACCTTCCAACCCCAATTAGCTGTTTCTTTGCAAGTGCCTGTGTTTCTGAAGGTAGGCATGTGTAAAGCTACTTACCTCCTGATGCTGTTTTGCTGTGTAAAGACCTAACCTCAAGGGAATTCTCAAGTAAATCTCTCCTGGTTATCTCATCCAATCTGAAGCACATCTACAGGATCAGGTCCCACAGAGAAAACAGGCATGGACAAGACTTCTGAAGGTTGGTGGCTAGTATGTATATGCAGTGCATATATGATTACACTCAAAATCCCAGAAGTCAAAGCACTCAGCTGTAGTAGCAGGGACTGTTTCCTTTTTGTTAATGCTCAAGATGTACCTTTTACATTAATCCAGATTTTAAAAAATAGCAACAGAAATAACCTTCTGAATCTGTTACAGTAAAAAGTAATTTACTGGCTTCAGTAGGACTACTCATATAGGTAGCTGATATTTGAGTGCAATCTGGGGCATAGTAAAAACTGCATGTTACAATCAGATACGTCAAGTAAGTACTATACAGATATTCATGTTCAGATGTTACTACTACTTTAGAGGAGTAAGTCATGATATCTTTTCCCCTCTCTTCAGGTATAATCCTTGGATTTTCTCTCCGATCATATAAAATGAGCTATCGGGAAGTCAAGTACTTTTCATTTCCAGGAGAACTACTCATGAGAATGCTGCAAATGCTGGTCCTGCCACTAATTGTATCAAGTTTAGTCACAGGTAAAAAAAGAAACAGTTTCTTTGTTCTGAAGTTTTCTTTTAAATAATTTGATAAAGATGCACACACCAAATCATAAAAAAATGAACATTTCATGTGCTAGAGCAGAAGTGTTATAACCTGCAGAAAGAGATACCGCTGCTATTGCTGTTTTAGAGACAATATAACAAAAGGTTTGAATTAATACACACAGAAACTAAAAGATGCTTTTCCCAGTTTCTGTATTCAAACAATACCCTTCTTCTTGATGTTTTTTTTTCTTTTAAATTCTTTGGAGCACTTTATCCTTTTTTCGTAACAATCATTTACATTATTATATAAATGTTTTTGGCAAAGAGAAATGTTATCTATGAGATTTGTCTTATTATCATACAAGTGCCTCACAATGTTAAGTGGATTATTCTTAGAGTTTCCCTTTGAAGTAGAGACATTTATTTTCAAGGTGAATAACAAAATTTTAAACTTCCTTAGTCAGGCAGGGAACAATCACAGAAAACTCAATGCGATTCACAAAATGACAGATTTAATTCTTTTTAAAAAATCCTTAAATACAACAGGATTTATGAGAAGTGGGATTTAATAATCCCATAATACATGGGATTATGAGAAATTTCCCTGTTTATTGCTAAAAACTCTGGAAAAACTGTTTTCTACACTGAACAATACCTCATTTAGCACACAAATGGTTTTTAAAAAAAAGATGCTCTTACATATTTGCTACAGAACTCATACTCAAGTAAATATACAAGTATTATTCAATATCTAAATAACAAACTAACCTTTACAAGTATACTACTGTGCAATTTTATAGAAACTACTGTTTTGGGGTTTGTTTTTTTTTTTTTTACACATTATAGGATAATTCATTGGATAAAAGTCTTATGCTTCTCAAGTCAGTCTTAAGACCACTCTTGGCATCCATGATCCAAATCTCTTATTTCCTGTATTTTGTTTGGCAAAGCTGTAACCATAAGATTCCTCCAGGGTCTTGCATGCTGGTAATATTACTTCTTCTGACTGTAAATGATCTGAATAAATATTTTTGCTGTTTGCATGCATGACAGTGTCTCCCAGATACGATGTTCTGGGTTTCCATTTGTATTTATGTAAGTGTGCTCAATATAACTGGTTATGACAATATCAGAATATATGGTTTCTGAGGTGTTAGAAATAGGCTAGGAATGATTACATTCCTTCGCAAATTTTTTGAATATCAAAGAAATTAGAACAATAAAAATGAAGTAATAATTATAGAAGCTATGAGCTGTTATGTAAGTGACAGATAAATTGAGAAAAAGTGAAGAGTTTTGCTATACAGGTAAACAGTTCTGACGGTTATTCACAGACTCTTGGGAAAATAACTATAAAAGGTGAAGTCAACCCAGTCATTTCTCTATAGTCTGTTTTGGTACTTTCATGAAAGAAACAATGCAGAATCACATTCAGAGGTTTTTACTCTCATTTGCCTTATGATTTACAATTATTGCACATGGCTCAAGCAGGTATGCAGTTTTGTCCATGAGATTCTATCTTCTGATGTGTATGTTACCAGGCATGTACTAACATCTGCTTGGGAGAAAATAGAGGTTGTTTGCATACCTTTCATCTTTTACTGTTTATAGGAAAATATGATTATATGAATATCTGTATTCTTAATCTTTTTGTGGTTTAGACATAAATCCAACTGCATACTCTATGCTGGTCTTTATTCTCTACAGTCTTTCAAATGGGAGAACTCCCAAGTCAGCAATCCCAATCAATATCTCTTACAAAGTCAAAGGCAAAATTAAGGCACACTATATGGGAGGCAGCATAAATAACCAAAGAAATAGATGAAATTCCCATTTGAATTATTTTATGACCAAATCTAGCCTGAATTCTTATACAAACACAAGGCTGACAATTTTGCTCCATTTCTGTTTTGAATTTGCTGCACTTATATGAGTTCAAAATATTTTATACCTTCTTATTTCATTATAACTTGAAGCATTTGACATAAACAATTTGCTTGACATAATTATTTTAAAATATGCATTGTCCCTAAAAAGTATATAAAATATATATGCATATGCTAAAAATGCAATTCATCATGAAATAGGCAAAGACTGCAGGATTTGCACCAGCATTAAGAGCACTATGCATTAACATTTTTTGAGCTGTTACATCAAGATCATAATGAAATTGAAATTCCAGTCCTTAAAACTGGCCCACAAATTTTATCTGCATGTTTCAGTTAGGAAGACAGTTATTCACTGAATATAAGGGCATCAGAATGAGGTACCTTT
This sequence comes from Gymnogyps californianus, assembly GCF_018139145.2. Taxonomy (NCBI): domain Eukaryota; kingdom Metazoa; phylum Chordata; class Aves; order Accipitriformes; family Cathartidae; genus Gymnogyps; species Gymnogyps californianus. Next base: position 189,400 of record NW_026114485.1, on the reverse strand, counting down.
TCTTAACTGGACGATATTTCCTGAAATCAAATTCACAAAAATGATTCATGACCAGTCTTTATAAAAAGCATAGTTGAAAAATAACATTTGTGACAAATATTAAAGCTAGAGAAATTTTCTAAGGGTTATTTGCAAATATTTTGCACAATTCTGCTTATAGCTCAGTTTAACAGACATGCTGCATCTCCTTTCCCAAAATTTCCCCCAAAAGTTTGGAAGCTTGGAATTTAGTTGTATAGGGACCACTACTTTTAAATGCAAGTAAACTAGGATTAATTTTGTGTATTTCTTTCAAATATCTTTGTCTGGTAAAGTATAGCAGAGCATAAAAAGCCCGGTCAAGATCTGAGACCCATTTTTGCTGCACATTGCACAAACAGTAAGAAAACATCCTGCCCTGGAAAATTTACTAACATAAATCAAGCTGGGGAAAGAGAAAGGGAATGTAGAAACAGTGAAACAGAGAGGTCCACTGGCTTGCCAAAGATTATACAGCAGATCAGCAATAACAGAATCAAGCAAAGATCCCAGTCATGAATACCAGTACAACGCACTGTGCATTAGATGATAATGCTTGTCCAAACTGTTAATGGGAGTAACACTGATACGGTACAAATGAATCTTAATCACAGACCAGGATTTTGTGTGCAAGATTCTGTACAAACACAAAGAAAAAGACTGTGAATTTTCTTACACAAAATGCTGTATAGTAAAACAATTTAGAAGGCTGAGTATGGAAGGATTACCTCAAAGAAGAAAAACATCTTAGTATGCAGTTTGTAGTATGTCTTTGTTTATATTCACTCCCTTTTCTAATTCCAATCATGACATGACTGTCTTTCATGGATTCTGGAAGATACAGAAACTTCCCTGCCTCTGATGCAGCCTTTCAATAACAGACTACAAAATCAACAACTGCAGGAGACACAAGTGACTTTCCTTTGGGCAGACTCAGAGACACAAGGTTTTGTCCCCAGACTTTTTCAACATGTTCATAGTATTTACCACTACACAAACTATAGAAAGAGTTGACAAAGTGCAGAGAGCTGGAATTTCCATGTGTGGATGCCTCTTAACTAACCTCAGATGTACATATGATGCTCTTGATTTCAGCTAGCAATGGACTGCAATGAATGGTGACAATGTTAAAAACAAGTAGTAAGGAACATGGTCTATCCCCTCACCAAGATAAAAACAAAGGCACACAAAGTGACTCAAATAATAAAACAAAACACAAGTAGAGGTCACAATTAACAGCCAAGTTGCAGATGCAGTTGCTTGAAATTACCTATAATGAAAGAAGGATAATATTCAAAGAAACAACTGAACTTGAAATAGTCTCTAAGCCACTCCCTTACTTAAGTCAGGAAAAACACAGCATCTGGATATGAACAGATTCAACTGGTGAAAAGCCACATTTTGCCCAAAGCAACTTATGGATGTAAAATGTGGAAAATTAATGCTGTGACATGTTGTATAACCTTAGGCAAATCACGTTAATTTTCTTTTATGACAAGGTCACCCATCTAGTTGACCAAGGGAAGCCAGGAGATGTGGTGGTTTTGGATTTTAGCAAAGCTATTGATACTGGGAAAGTTGTCACGGCACCAAGCCTGTCAGAGTAATCCTGATTTTCCTTACTGAATATATTACTTTCTCAACTAGTTTTGGTTGTTTGTTTTTTTTTTTTTTGCTAACAGCATATTATAAATGTATGTGGAATAAATAGCTTCCCTAAGTCTTATACATAAATCCTGAGTTTAGACTCCTGTTTACAAAGATAGTAATATAAAAGTTACCCTCTTGGTCACAATGCTTTGAAAATAATGTTGTTAATTTTATGTAATTAATTAACTTGCACCTGCATTGTATGTAAATTAAGCATTCTGAAAACCTGGGTATAAAAAGCTGGATTTTCCCTCTCATGTCAGTACCCCTTGGAAAGATCTCTTTTTGATGTGAAGATGAAAGATTTGTTACTGTATTTGTCACTGATAGTTATTGATATGAAATTATATAGGCATAACAGCTGTTAAGAGGCAGAAGGTGCAGAGTAACAACTGTCTTCTCTGTCTGCTTCTTACACTGTCTTGGAATCAATTCTGCCACAGGTACTTTATCAATTTCAGTTATTGTTTTGCCCTCTGATGTGTTGTCTTCCTGGGGTAAATGTCAAGTATTACCTTACAACATGTTCTTTTATTTTATGAGAGCTTCTGAAAGGCAGAAAGTACCTGGCATTATGCTGGAAAGACACAAGCTTTTCTTCAAGAATGTTGGAGTGTGTGTGTTCAGTGGTGGTGGTTATCCTACTAATGCAGCTAGGATATATGCAAGTAGTATGTTTTTGTTTAAGAAAGTGATGAACATAAAGCATTTAAAGAATTTGATAGGAGCCAGCTATGAATGAGGCACAGCAAGCTGGGGAGAACAGCTAGAAATAACTAAAAGATTGCATGAGAGAGACTTTTTGTCTAAATGATCCCTTTACAAAAGAAGGTGGCACAAGGAGTCTGTGCAAGGATACGTGTAGGTGAACCATCCTTCTTTTGGGACTGCGGGGGAGGGATACTCCCTAGTAGAAAAAAACTGGGAACAGTTTCTGTTCCCCAAACATGGCAGATATCCAAGGACAGACAAGTCTCGATGGAGATTGCATGGCGCTCTGCCCCCCACACCTCCAGTTGAGTTCCAGAGAGCACAACAGGCACAGGAGTCATTCTGGCTAATAGGTCTGCTTCACAATGGACCCCCATTTTTACAGCTTTAGAAATTCTCTACAAGATAAAAAGAGATTATGTGGATTTCATTTACTGCTCTTTCTTTATTCTGCCCTTTTACTGCTTTTTCATATTGAAAGAGCTTTAAACTAGATTTGAATGGGGGAAAGGGATAAAACCAGGCTCGCTAGAGATAAGCCTGGGGGCGTGTCGTGGTTTAACCCCACCCCAGCTGGCAACTAAGCACCACGCAGCCGCTCGCTCACTGCCCCCCCACCCCTGGGATGGGGGAGAGAATCAGGAAAAAAAAACCCCTCGTGAGTTGAGATAAAGACAGTTTAATAGGACAGAAAGGAAGGAAAAATAATGATAATGATGATAATAATATGACAATAGTAATACTAAAAGAATTAAACTATACAAAGCAAGTGGTGCACAATGCAATTGCTCACCACTCATTGACCGATGCCCAGTTACTTCCCAAGCCGCGATCTGCCCCTCCCAGCCAGCTCCACCAGTTTATATACTGGGCATGATGTCATATGGTATGGAATAGCTCTTTGGCCAGTTTGGGTCAGCTGTCCTGGCGGTGTCCCCTCCCAGCTTCTTGTGCCCCTCCAGCCTTCTTGCTGGCTGGCCATGAGAAGCTGAAAAATCCTTGACTTAGTATAAACACTACTTAGCAACAACTAAAAACATCAGTGTGTTATCAACATTCTTTTCCTACTAAATCCAAAACACAGCACTATACCAGCTACTAGGAAGAAAATTAACTCTGTCCTAGCTGAAACCAGGACAGGGCGGCATGCCAATGTTTGAGGGATGGTGTGCTAGCGAGGTCCTTCAGTCTGCTCCACGATGTGCTGAGTACACTGGAGCACATTTGAAATGTCTCTATACTAATGCACGCAGCATGAGGAATAAACAAGAGGAGCTAGAAGCTTTGGCCAGTCCCAGAGCTACGACATCATTGGCATAAGCAAAACCTGGTGGGATGAGTCCTGTGACTGGGGTGCCATGATGGACGGTTATAGGCTCTTCAGGAGGGATAGGCAGGGCAGGCGAGGCAGGGGGGTGGCATTGTATGTAAGGGAGGGGTTGGATTGTATGGTGCTTACAGTTGGCGACGACATGGTTGAGAGCCTCTGGGTAAGGATGAAGGGGAAAGCAAATAAAGCAGATGTTGTTGTGGGAGTCTACTATCGACCACCCAGCCAAGGCGATGACACCGATGAATTATTCTACAAGGAATTAAGGGATATCTCTAGATCAATTGCCCTTGTCCTTATATGTGATTTTAACTTCCCAGACGTCAACTGGGAATATCATACAGCAGACACAAACAGGTCCAGAAAATTCCTGAAGCATGTTGAAGATAACTTCTTGGTGCAGGTACTAAGGGAGCCAACTAGGAAAGGTGCCCTCCTAGATTTGTTTGTAAACAGAGAGGGACTCGTGGGCGAAGTGGTGATTGGTGGCTGTCTTGGTCACAGTGACCACGAAGTAGTCGAGTTTCAAATTGTTGGAGATGATAGGAGAAAAACTGCTAGCAAAACTTCGACCCTGGATATGGGGAGAGCAGACTTTGGGCTGCTGAAGGAGCTAGTTAGTAAGATGCCCTGGGAATCTGCTTTTGAAGGTATTGGGGTCCATGAACACTGGTCACTTTTTAAGAGCCATCTCTTAAGAGCGCAGGAGTAGGCAATTCCAAAGTGTCAGAAGTCAAGCAAGCAGGGCAGAAGGCCAGCTTGGCTGAGCAGGGATCTTCTAGAATTTACGCGGAAAAGGAAAGTGTACGGACTTTGGAAGCAAGGACAGGTGACACGGGAGGACTACAGAGATGCTGTTCGCCACTGTAGGGAGAAAATTCCTGTGGCCAAAGCTCGATTAGAGTTCAAGCTGGCCAGCACTGTGAAGGACAACAAAAAGCATTTTTTAAGATATGTTAACAGCAAAAGGAGAATCAGAGATAACATTGGGCTCTTGCTTGACGAGGTCGGTCACCTCACAAATAGGGACATAGACAAAGCAGAGATGTTTAATGCCTTCTTCGCCTCTGTCTTCAACACCGATGATGGGCCCTGGGATCCCCAGATCTTATCAAATATCCCAAATCTTATCAAAACATCTATCCTCTAGTAAATTATTACCATTTTTCATTTTGACAATCATAATGTCCTTTATTAACATATTAAATTAATAGCAGTAAACATAAAGGGCCAGAATTTTGAATTTACTCTTCCTAACTGCTCACATCGGAGCACACAAAACAATAGGAAGGTCTTGTAAAGAGACCTGTGCATCACCTCTTCAAAAAAGAGGCTGGGAATCCATCCTGCGTCTAGCTTTGTGGAAGCAGGAGCCATACTGCATGAAGTCTTGTCCTGGTTTCAGCTGGGATAGAGTTAATTCTCTTTTTAGTAGCTGGTACAGTGCTGGGTTTTGGATTTAGTGTGAGAATACTGTTGATAACACTCTGATGTTTTAGTTGTTGCTAAGTAGCGCTTATCTTAAGCCAAGGACTTTTCAGTTTCCCATGCTCTGCCAGCAAGCAGGTGTGCAAGAAGCTGGGAGGGAGCATAGCCGGGGCAGCTGACCCGAACTAGCCAAAGGGATATTCCATACCATGGAACGTCATGCCCAGTATATAAACAGGGGGGAGTTGGCCGGGAGGGGCAGATCGCTGCTGGGGCATCAGTCAGCAGGTGGTGAGCAATTGCATTGTGCATCACAGGCTTTATTTCCCTTGAGGTTTTTTTTTTCCCCTTTTTTTGTTATATTCCTTTTCGTTACTATTATTATTATTATATTTCATTATTATTATTGTTAGTATTATATTTTACTTTAGTTATTAAACCGTTCTTATCTCAACCCATGAGTTTTACCTTTTTTCCCGATTCTTCTCCCCATCCCACTGGGATGGGGGAGGAGTGAGTGAGTGGCTGCGTGGTGCTTAGTTGCTAGCTAGGGTTAAACCACGACAAGTCTCTATGTAGTTCCAGTGTTCTCCTGTCTACTTGCTGACAAGTCTATGGTGGAAAAAATGCTATCACTTACTACAAGGTCCCAGGTGCTGTCTCATATCAGCCACAAATGTTTATGATAATTTCAACAGATGGAAAAACTCTCATTCAACAGGATTCCAGAGAGGGGAAGAAATGCTGTGGAGCCAGCATTATCCTTCTCTCATGAAGAAAAAGGAGGGGCCTAGAAGTAATTCCCTTTAATTCATTCTGGCAGTGTTACGACCCAGACCGGACAGACCAGAGGGTCCTGGAGGTTCTGGGATCCCCCCGGGCTAAATTAAGGTGAAACGACACCAAACGATCACTTTGAATGCTTGATTTGAACAATCCAAACTGTGGAAGGCGTAACGGTGGGCAGCGTGGGTTGCAGCAAAACATTCACAAGAAGAGAGAAGAGAGAGAAAGAAAAAGAAAGGGGGGGGGAAGAAAAGAGATAGTCACCACCCTTGGATCCCGCGGCGTCGACGACGAGCATGGCAATCCTCCAGTGATGGGCACACACAACGTGGCTCTTTGCAGTTGTGTCTTTTATAGTCTAAATCTCTGTCCACAGTCACGCCTCCTGAAGACTTATATGGGTTCATTCCAGACAGTTCTCAACATATATGGTAGTGTTCCAGAGGGTTCTTTATCTACTGAGCATGTGCGGCTTATTGGGGTGGTGGTCTTAGGGACTTTCCAAGGAGCTACAAGCCCCCTCCTCAGATAAACTTTGTGTGACCTCTGACCATATATGGTGGGTTACCAGGCTGGGTCTGCCAGAACACAGGACTTCACACCCTCTGGCACACCCCCTGTGTCCATGCCAACCAACTTCTTGCTGATGGCCCTCCCTCTTTGTTATGCAGACCATACCTTGGTTGCTACAATGTTTGAGACATTGACAGACATTAACTCTTTCAGTCCCTCACAGGCAGAACAGACCTATAACTGTCTATATTGCCTGTGCAACATCTTGGGTACTCACAGTAAAGCTGGAAGCCAAAAATGTTAACAGAAGTCAGTCTTACTCTTCTGTGTTTCAGTTTAAGAAATATAGCATTCCTGATTCAGTTCATATAGTTCATATGTGAAAAGCGAGAAACAATTAGGCAGTGTTTGCTCAATTTATCTGGTCACCAGAGCAATAAATCTATTTTCCAAATTCTAAAATTTGAAAATTTTCCAACTTTCCCAAAATTCTCTGATTTTTGCATGTCCTAAAGAAATTATTTTAGAATTCAAAGCAATCAAAACCCATCAAATCAATGAGAAGTTTTATACTGATCTCAGTTGACTCTAGTTATGAGTGAGAGTAACGGTGAGAGATTTAAACGGGGTGTAACCAAAACTAGCACTCAGTTGCCAAGGCGAGCAGCTCCAGTGCTGGCAGGATCCGCAGCAGAGCACTCTAGCACGGTGCACAGGGGGGTTTCCCGAACCGGGGGAACCTCAGGGGGAGCCGAGAGAGCTGCCAGGAGCCTGCAGCTCGCGCTACAGTGGCTGACGGGACCTGGGCGAGGCCAGGAGCAACGGCGGCCAAGCCCCCCCCCGCCGCGTATAAAAGAAGCCCTTATGGAGCGCTAGCGACTAGGAGCACTGCGACCAGGGCGGGCCAACAGGGCGTGGTGCGGCGCGGCAGTTTGCGCAGGAAGGGCGCTGAAGCCCTGCCAGCTCGACCAGGGAGCAATGGTATCCACCCGGCAGAAAGCCATGGCCTCTCTAAGCTCTGCACCCACCACGACTGACGCAGCTGCCCAGACAGAGCTCCGGTGGGAACATGCTGCCACCCAGGTGTCAGGCTGTAGGGTGTGCCCTACTCTTATGCCAGTACCAGATGGCAGTAGTGAGCACACCTGTGGGAGGGGCGCCCAGGTAGAGGAACTCCTCTGCTTAGTGACAGAGCTCCAGGAGGAGATGAGTAGGTTGAGGAGTATCAGGGAGTTCGAGAGACAGATAGACTACTAGAATCGCACCCTACTTTCCCTGAGACAGGCCCAACAGGCAGACAGGACACATGATACAGAGGATTCCCTATCCTCTCTCTGCCTGGCAGAACACAGTGACTTAAGGGATAGGGAGGAATGGTGACAAGTTCCTGCCCGGTGCAGCAGGCAGGTCTCCTCTGTGACTACCCCACTTTTCCAGGTGCCCTTGCATAATAGGTATGAGGCTCTGCAAGTGGAACCGAACAATAACGAGCACGATGGTTCATCTAGCTTGGAGGTGTTGCTGAGGTTAATTCGGCCTACGCCCTGCATCAAAACTGCTTCCATAAAGAAAAAAATTGTCATAGGAGACTCCCTTCTGAGGGGAACAGAAGGCCCAATATGCAGACCAGACCCACTTCTTAGGGAAGTTTGCTGCCTCCCTGGGGCCTGGGTTAAAGATGCGAAGAGAAAGCTTCCTACCCTGGTACGGCCCTCAGATTATTATCCATTATTGATTTTTTCAGGTAGGCAGCGATGAAGTTGCAACAAGAAGTCCAAGGGCAATCAAGAGAGACTTCAGGGCCTTGGGATGACTGGTTAAGGGATCAGGAGCACAAGTAGTGTTCTCCTCTGTCCTTCCAGTTGCAGGGAATGATGAGGGAAGAAACAGGAAGAGCCAGCAGATCAATACCTGGCTCTGTGACTGGTGTCACCGGCAGAATTTTGGGTTTTTTGATCATGGGTCGGTTTACACGACACCAGGCCTGCTGGTGACAGACAAGGTACACCTGTCTCAAAGGGGGAAAAGGATCTTTGCACAAGAGTTAGCAGGGCTCATCATTGAAAGAGCTTTAAACTAGATTTGAAGGGGGAAAGGGATAAAACCAGGCTCGCTAGAGATAAGCCTGGGGGCGGCACACCGATGTTTGAGGGACGGTGTGCTAGTGAAGTCCTTCGGTCTGCTGTCTCAGTGGAGGTAGGGGATGGAGATCCATGTGGCAGCAAAGATGTAAGGGTTATTGATGTGTTGGAAACCATGAAAGCACCTGAGAATGGTCACGTAGGAAGTAGGGCTTCTCCCACCAAAAAAGGTGGCGGGATCAATAGCCCAACTGAAGTGCATCTACACCAATGCACGCAGCATGGGCAACAAACAGGAGGAGCTGGAAGCCATTGTGCAGCTGCAAAACTATGATATAGTTGCCATCACAGAAACATGGTGGGATGACTTGCACAACTAGAATGCTGCAATGGATGGCTATAAACTCTTCAGAAGGGATAGGCAAGGAAGGAGAGGTGGTAGGGTAGCCCTGTATGTTAGGGAGTGTTTTGACTGCCTAGAGCTTGACGATGGTGATGAAAGGGTTGAGTGTTTATGGGTAAGAATCAGGGGAAAGGCCAACAAGGCAGATATCATGGTGGGAGTCTGTTATAGACCACCCAACCAGGATGAAGAGGCAGATGAAATATTCTATAAGCAGCTGGGAGAAGTCTCACGATCGCTAGCCCTTGTTCTCGTGGGGGACTTCAACTTACCAGATGTCTGCTGGAAATACAATACAGCAGAGAGGAAACAGTCTAGGAGGTTCCTGGGGTGTGTGGAAGATGATAGATAACTTCCTGACACAGTTGGTGAGTGAGCCATCTAGGGAAGGTGCCCTGCTGGACCTGTTGTTTGCAAACAGAGAAGGACTTGTGGGTGATGTGATGGTTGACAGAGTCCCTTGGGAGGCAGTCCTGAAGGGCAAAGGAGTCCAGGAAGGCTGGACATTCTTCAAGAAGGAAATCTTAAAGGCGCAGGAGCAGGCTGTCCCCATGTGCCGAAATAGGAGTCGGCAGGGAAGAAGACTGGTCTGGCTGAACAGAGAGCTTTGGCTGGAACTCAGGGAAAAAAAAGAGAGTTTATGACCTTTGGAAGAAGGGGCAGGCCACTCAGGAGGACTACAAGGATGTCGTGAGGTTATGCAGGGAGAAAATTAGAAGGGCCAAAGCCCAGCTAGAACTTCATCTGGCTACTGCCATAAAAGACAATAAAAAATGTTTCTATAAATACATTAGCAACAAAAGGAGGGCTAAGGAGAATCTCCATCCTTTATTGGATGCGGGGGGAAACATAGTGACAAAGGATAAGGAAAAGGCTGAGGTACTTAATGCCTTCTTTGCCTCAGTCTTTAATAGTAAGACCAGTTGTTCTCAGGGTACCCAGCCCCCTGAGCTGGAAGACAGGGACGGGGAGCAGAACGAAGCCCCCATAATCCAAAGGGAAATGGTTAGCAACCTGCTACACCACTTAGACATACACAAGTCTATGGGGCCAGATGGGATCCACCCAAGGGTACTGAGGGAGCTGGCGGAAGTGCTCACCAAGCCACTTTCCATCATTTATCAGCAGTCCTGGCTCACTGGGGAGGGCCCAGTGGACTGGAGGTTAGCCAATGTGACTCCCATCTACAAGAAGGGCCGGAAGGAGGATCCGGGGAACTACAGGCCTGTCAGTCTGACCTTGGTGCCGGGGAAGGTTATGGAGCAGATCATCTTGAGTGCCATCAAACGGCACGTACAGGACAACCAGGTGATCAGGCCCAGTCAGCATGGGTTGATGAAAGGCAGGTCCTGCTTGACTAACCTGATCTCCTTCTATGACAAGGTGACCTGCTTAGTGGATGAGGGAAAGGCTGTGGGTGTTGTCTACCTGGACTTTAGTAAAGCCTTTGACACTGTTTCCCACAGCATTCTCCTGGAGAAACTGGCTGCTCATGGTTTGGACGAGTGTACTCTTCACTGGGTAAAAAAACTGGCTGGATGGCTGGGCCCAAAAAGTGGTGGTGAATGGAGTTAAATCCAGTTGGCGGCCGGTCACAAGTGGTGTTCCCCAGGGCTCAGTATTGGGGCCAGTTCTGTTTAATATCTTTATCAATGATCTGGATGAGGGGATTGAGTGCACCCTCAGGAAGTTTGCAGACAACACCAAGTTGGGCAGGAGTGTTGATCTGCTTGAGGGAAGGAAGGCTCTACAGAGGGATCTGGACAGACTGGATCAATGGGCCGAGGCCAATTGTATGAGATTCAACAAGGCTCAGTGCCAGGTCCTGCACTTGGGTCACAACAATCCCATGCAATGCTACAGGCTTGGGGAAGAGTGGCTAGAAAGCTGCCCAGCGGAAAAGGACCTGGGGGTGTTGGTCGACAGCTGGCTGAATATGAGCTGGCAGTGTGCCCAGGTGATAGGAAGAGAGGAAATGGCCTCAAGTTGCGCCAGGGGAGGTTTATATTGGATATTAGGAAAAATGTCTTCACCAAAAGGGTTGTCAAGCATTGGAACAGGCTGCCCAGGGAAGTGGTTGAGTCACCATCCTTGGAGGTATTTAAAAGACGTGTAGATGGGGGGTGCTTAGGGACATGGTTTAGTGGTGGACTTGGCAGTGTTAGGTTTACGGTTGGACTCAATGATCTTAAAGGTCTTTTCCAACCTAAACGATTCTATGATTCTATGATTCTAAAAGAACAGAATTGTCAGATTGTCTACAAGTAAAGCACCTTTTGGATTGCCAGTGTATTTGAGCTGCCTGTATATTTGTATTGGAAGCTTTCTACAGAGGAACCCTGTAGATATCTCCTACAGTAGTAAGCCTGCTATGACTAACCAATCCATGACCATCCTAGGAGTATGTTATTTTTTTTCTTATGCCTTTCTTTTAATACACAAAATGTTATTAAAAAAATAACTTACCTTCTTTTTCAGACAACTCTTCCCTCTTCCTCCCCCATCCAATACTATATAAGCATGTCAACGTTGTAAAAGCTGAATTGCATGGCAGCTTTAGTTTTATGCACTTGTACATTTCATGCACACATCAGTTTATTCATTAATATAGGTATTTACATATGCGATTTGCATAACTGGACAACAGTGCTATTTAATTTGAACATCCAAATACTTTTTTCCACAAATAAAGGAAAACTCATGCTTTGATTTGTGTGTCTCCAAAACCAAGACTGGCTAAAAATATGGCCATGCAAATTACTAAGTTTGTAAAGATCTAGTCATCTTGTAAATGGGATTTCCTGTAGGAATAAAGAAACAACTGAAGAAATATTACTAGTGTTGATCCATGTTCTGTAACAATTTCATTTCAAGCTAGCATCTGTATTGTAGATTAGGGCCAACAGCAGCTAAAAATATACAAACATGAAACTTTATACACATAATTACTTTAAACACCGGCTCTTCAGTACCTGTATTACTGTTTAAAATAAATGTCTATCAAGTCTGGCATATAGCCTCTAATAATCATTGTTTAGACAGGCACTCAAAGATGAAAAAATTGGAACCTTCTTATACTGTTCCACTCCACAGTATTTAAGGGAACGTGGGCAGGATAAGTTTAATAATCATGTCATGTAATTCTAAAATAGTTTGGACAAAAGCTTTTAAAAGTTAAAAAATGAGTTTAAGTAGCAGGCAGCTAAATTTTTGAAAATCAATAAGAAAGAAAGGTAGGTTGGAAACTATTCAGCACCTAGAAGCATCAATTTTCAAGTTGAAACACAAAAAGAACTATGTGCAGATTCAGTGTGTGTTGGCAATCAATTTGACTATGATTTCCTGAATATGTTTCCTGAACAAGTTTTTGCACAGAAAGTGCTCCAGGAAGAAACAAACTATATCCAGTTGGAAGTCAGAAAGCATTGTGCAAGGCATGGATGTTAGAAAATCATAATGAAATGTCATACATATTCGTACAATAAATTCAGCTTTGGGTTGAGCCTCTTACTCAGAAAGTGCTATATATCTTAATCTATGCAAATACTAAAAGCAAGGAGCTACAGAAAGGATCATAAAATGAAAATATAACTCACTTCTGAACCATTTCTGAAACAATTTTGCAGTAGGAAATACACAGCAATCTATCTTCACAAGAGCCTGAGAACAGTTCTAAGTGAACCCAGATCTCACTAAAAATTAAAACACAGTGAGAGAAGAGATTAAATTCCTGCATATAATGACATTCTGTATAAAATAAAATTTTATTATACCTTAAAAAAGAAAACCTAAGCACGATATACAGCATCCAATGGTGGAACGTAGTAGTGTAGGTTTTGAGGTCTTATTCTCTGCAAGCAGTAATGCACAAACAGCAAGGGTGTTCAAGAAGAAAGTCTGCAATAATTAAAGAGAGCAAAACTAAAAAAATCCTCTAAAATCACTCGAGTTTGCTAGTGGTCCTTAATTAAAGGCTGATTTAAATTTTGTTGTAAAATATAGCTTTTCTTAGTGGACCACTACTTTTAGTTGTTTCACAAAGTATTGAATAACAGGTTGTTACACACTGTTATTCAGTTTGCATTCTCCATGGGATTCCAATTGAGTTGATAATAGGCAACAACCTCCCATCCACAAAGGTTTAGTTTTGATTTTTTTATCTTAGTTCAAATGCATAACATCAAGACTTTGCTTGCTGACAGGCAAGTTGCTGGCAAAACAAAAAGCAAAAACTATTTGAAAGAACATGTAAGAGTTAAAGCATCTTGTCTGAGCACTGATGGACCATTGTAAATCCACACTGTCTCTTTATTAACATTTCTCTTTCAATCAAAGGCAGAAGGACTAAAAATACCTTAGGGACAATTCATAACAATTTTTTTTGTTTAATACAAAGAAATATGAACTGGTTACAGGAAAACAACATACCTGAAAATTAAAACCCACAAAAATATTACGAAATGCAAAATTAGTTACATTAGATTGTAAATGGAAAAGACTTGGGTTTGTATTTTATACTGCAAAATGTCCAAAATGCAAAAACATATCTCTTCAGCAGTTTCGGAATTAGGACACTGAGAGCAAGCATTTTTTTCAGGATATTGAAGACGGAAACTGTAAAGAATGATGTTTTTAATAATGAATGACTCTGTGATAAAGTGACAGAGGAACTAAAATGGTGCCAAGTGCGAAGTAATACACCTGGGAAAGGCAAACATGCTACACCTATACTACACCTAATCACGAGCTCTCAGTTGGCCATTAGTACACAGGCAAGAGTTCTCAGACTCACCGTGAACGGTCCGGAGAAGGTGACAAGGCTTATTAGTGGTATGGAGTTCCAGTGAAATGCAAGGAGGGATTAAACAGACTACAACTTTTTGGCATCAAAAACATATGTCGTGGTTTAACCCCAGCCAGCAACTCAGCACCACACAGCCGCTCCCCCCTCCCCCCACCCAGTGGGGTGAGGAGGACGAAAGGGAAAAAAAAGTAAAACTCATGGGTTGAGATAAGAACAGTTTAGTAACTAAAGTAAAATATAATACTAACAATAGTAATAATGAAATATGATAATAATAGTAATGAAAAGGTATATAACAAAAAAAGGAAGGGGGGGGAAGAAAAAAAAGTGATGCACAATGCAATTGCTCACCACCCACTGACTGATGCCCAGTTAGTTCCCGAGCCGCGATCCGCCCCTCCTGGCCAACTCCCCCCTGTTTATATACTGGGCATGATGTTCCATGGTATGGAATACCCCTTTGGCTAGTTCAGGTCGGCTGCCCTGGCTCTGCTCCCTCCCAGCTTCTTGCACACCTGCTTGCTGGCAGAGCATGGGAAACTGAAAAGTCCTTGGCTTAAGAGAAGCGCTACTTAGCAACAACTCAAACATCAGAGTGTTATCAACATCATTCTCACACTAAATCCAAAGCACAGCACTGTACCAGCTACTAAGAAGAGAGCTAACTCTGTCCCAGCCGAAACCAGGACAATATCCACCCCTTATTCTATACCATTTATGTCATGCCCAAATCCCACACTTTCTGATACATTTCCAATTAATCACCATCACTTTTCCTGTCTTTTAATATATACACACAGATATCATTCCTGCGGTCTATGGGCCATCTCTATCAAATGTCTGTTCAGTTCATTCAGTCCATGACTTTGAGCTCCATCTATCGTAACAGTCTGTCTGGGCAGGAGGGATGGTGCAAAGTCCGCTCAGTCGGCAGAACAGGATTGGGCTTCAGTGTGGTGTGGCGGGCGGGTGACATTGGGCGCAGCAGGAGGATGGTGTGTGGTGTCGGATTGTTGCATGCTGCAGTCAGTCCTGGTTCCATCACTACTGCACTTCACTCAGTTTTGTCAAAGTTCATTCTTCATTAATCTAAGAAATTCTTACTGTAATACCATTAATATAGCATATAACAATTATAATAATGATGACATACAGTGGCAAGATTATATAGCAATTAATAGCATACAATTTAATCTATTGGCTGTTCTCACCTAAAATCAAATCCCCTTGAGGCACACATCGGACTTCCCCATCCTTCCGCATCACCCACCAAGTGCACCCAGGCCCTTGAGCAAAAGCAATCCCACGAATGGGTTTGCCTTTGCCTGAGGCAGGAGTAACCCAGACTGTTTTTCCTAGCAAATTTTTTATATGCATTACGGGGACTTTATCCCCTTCTACAGTACATAAAAGTTCTGATTGGGCGGGGCCAGCTTGATTGACAGATCCTCTAGTGTTGACTAACCAGGTGGCCTTTGCTAGATGTGTATCCCAATGTTTGAAGGTCCCACCACCCATTGCTCTCAATGTAGTCTTTAACAGTCCATTGTATCGCTCGATTTTCCCAGAGGCTGGTGCATGATAGGGGATATGATACACCCACTCAATGCCATGCTCTTTGGCCCAGGTGCGATAGTGTCCATGGTCAGGTCCAGCCCTCGATCACGAGCCCATCTATATGTTGCATCTCTTCCTTGATGGCCTGAGGTGTCATGGGCCCACCGAGCCATGAATAATTCACCCTTATGCTGCCAATCCAGATCCACCTGAGCCACTTCAATCCTAGCAGCCTTGTGTACCTGTTGATTGTTTTGATGTTCTTCAGTGGCCCGACTCTTGGGTACGTGGGCATCTACATGACGTACTTTCACAACCAGGTTCTCTAGCCGGGCAGCAATATCTTGCCACAATGCGGCAGCCCAGATGGGTTTACCTCTGCGTTGCCAGTTACTCCGCTTCCATTGCTGCAACCACCCCCACAGAGCATTTGCCACCATCCATGAGTCAGTATAGAGATAAAGTATTAGCCATTTTTCTCGTTCAGCAATGTCTAAAGCCAGCTGGATGGCTTTCACCTCTGCAAACTGACTCGATTCACCTTCTCCTTCTGCAGTTTCTGCAACTTGTCGTATAGGACTCCATACAGTCGCCTTCCACCTCCGATGCTTTCCTACAATGCGACAGGACCCATCAGTGAACAGGGCATATTGCCTCTCATTTTCTGGCAGTTTATTATACAGTGGGGCCTCTTCAGCACGCGTCACCTCCTCCTCTGGCGATATTCCAGAATCTTTGCCTTCTGGCCAGTCTGTGATCACATCCAAAATTCCTGGGCGACTGGGGTGTCCTATTCAACTCCGTTGTGTGATCAGTGCAACCCACTTACTCCATGTAGCATCAGTTGCATGATGTGTAGAAGGGACCTTCCCTTTGAACATCCAGCCCAGCACCGGCAGTCGGGGTGCCAACAGGAGCTGTGTTTCAGTACCAACCACTTCTGAAGCAGCTTGAACTCCTTCATATGCTGCTAATATCTCCTTTTCAGTTGGAGTATAGCGGGCCTCAGATCCTCTGTATCCCCGACTCCAAAACCCTAGGGGTCGACCTCGGGTCTCCCCAGGTGCTTTCTGCCAGAGACTCCAGGTAGGGCCATTCTCCCCGGCTGCGGTGTAGAGCACATTTTTAACATCTGGTCCTGCCTGGACTGGCCCAAGGGCTACTGCATGAACTATCTCCCGTCTAATCTGTTCAAAGGCTTGCTGTTGCTCAGGGCCCCATTTAAAATCATTCTTCTTCTGGGTCACTTGATAGAGAGGGCTTACAATCAGACTCTAATTTGGAATATGCATTCTCCAAAAACCCACAACCCCTAAGAAAGCTTGTGTTTCCTGTTTACTAGTTGGTGGAGACATAGCTGCTATTTTGTTGATCACATCCATTGGGATATGATGATGTCCATCTTGCCATTTTATTCCTAAAAACTGAATCTCCTGTGCGGGTCCCTTCACCTTATTCTGTTTTATGGCAAAACCAGCCTTCAGAAGGATTTGGATTATTTTCTCCCCTTTCTCAAAAACTTCTTCTGCTGTGTTGCCCCATACGATGATGTCATCAATGTATTGCAGGTGTTCTGGAGCTTCACCTTTTTCCAGTGCATTCTGGATTAGTCCATGGCAAATGGTGGGGCTGTGTTTCCACCCCTGGGGCAGTCGATTCCAGGTGTACTGGACGCCCCTCCAAGTGAAAGCAAACTGTGGCCGGCACTCTGCTGCCAAAGGGATTGAGAAAAATGCATTGGCAATATCACTTGTGGTGTACCACTTGGCTGCTTTTGACTCCAGTTCATATTGAAGTTCTAGCATGTCCGGCACAGCAGCACTCAGCGGTGGCGTGACTTCATTCAGGCCACGATAGTCTACTGTTAGTCTCCATTCTCCATTAGACTTTCGCACTGGCCATATGGGGCTGTTAAAGGGTGAGCGAGTCCTGCTGATCACTCCTTGGCTCTCCAGTCGCTGAATCAGCGTATGGATGGGAATCAGGGAGTCTCGGTTGGTGCGAGATTGCCGCCGGTGCACCCTTGTGGTAGCGATCGGCACCTGTTGCTCTTCGACCCTCAGCAACCCCACAACCGAAGGGTCCTCAGAGAGTCCGGGCAAGGTGGACAACTGTTCAATTCCCTCTGTCTCCAAGGCAGCTATACCAAAGGCCCACCAGTACCCCTTTGGGTCCTTGAAATACCCTCTCCTGAGATAGTCTATGCCAAGGATGCATGGGGCCTCTGGGCCAGTCACAATGGGGTGTTTTTGCCACTCATTCCCAGTGAGGCTTATTTCAGCCTCCAATACAGTTAGCTGTTGAGATCCCCCTGTCACCCCAGAAATACAAATGGGTTCTGCCCCTTTATAGCTTGATGGCATTAGAGTACACTGTGCACCGGTGTCCACTAGAGCCTTACACTCCTGTGGGTGTGATGTGCCAGGCCATCGAATCCACACAGTCCAATAAACCCAGTTGTCCCTCTCCTCCGCCTGGCTGGAGGCAGGGCCCCTCTAGTCCTGGTCATAGGATTCTCCACTCACTTTCTGTAAAAATGGATTAGAATTCCTTCTCATAGGATCAGGAGTAAGATCAGCCCTTCCACTCTGTCTGCCACACTACTCACACAGCTCACCGGAGGCTGACGCAACCATTTTCCTGGAAGAATCCTCATTTGTGGTTGTTTTTCCTTGCAATTCACGTACCCATGCATCTAGGACCGAGGTAGGTTTTCCATCCCACTTCTTCATGTCCTCTCCGTGCTCACACAGGTAGGACCACAGGGTACCCCGTGGTATATACCTTCTCTCTCCTCTCTCTTGCCCAGAAGAATACCTTCTCCTAATAGCTGTGATTATATTGGTCCATATAGGTGGGCGGCCAAACTTATCCTCAAATCACTGGAACTCTCGGGACCATTTCTCGGCTAGTATGTCTGGCAGTTTCTCCACAGCCGCGATGAGGGAGGAAGAGAGACTTTCTTCGTATTGCCAAAGCTGGTGAGCCAATTCATCTACTGTTGGTCCCTCTTCATCTTTCCAGTCCATTACTGCCAATGCATTGGCATAAGACGATGGTGCGCTTCGTACAAACTTCTGCCACATGGTGTTACGACCCGGACCGGACAGACCAGAGGGCCGTAGAGGTTCTGGGATCCCCCCGGGCTAAATTAAGGTGAAACGACACCAAACGATCACTTTGAACGCTTTATTCGAACAATCCAAACTGCAGAAGGCATAACAGTGGGCAGCGTGGGTTGCAGCAAAACGTTCACAAGAAGAGAGAAAAGAGAGGAATAAGGAAAAAAAAGAAAGAGGTGGAAAAGAAAAGAGATAGTCACCACCCTTGGATCCCGCGATGTCGGCGACGAGCGAGGCAATCCTCCTGCGATGTCAGCGACGAGCGTGGCTATCCTCCGGTGATGGGCGCGCGCAGTGGCTCTTTGCAGTTGTGTCTTTTATAGTCTAAATCTCTGTCCACAGTCACGCCTCTTGAAGACAGTTCTCAACAGATATGGTAATGTTCCAGAGGGTTCTTTATCTACTGAGTATGTGCGATTTATCAGGGTGGTGGTCTTAGGGACTTGCTGAGGAGCTACAAGCCCCCTCCTCAGATAAGCTTTGTGTGGCCTCTGGCCATCTGTGGTGGGTTATCGGGCTGGTTCTGCCAGAACACAGGACTGCATACCCTCCGGCACACCCCCTGTGTCCATGCCAACCAACTTCTTGCTAATGGCCCTCTTTGTTATGCAGACCGCACCTTGGTTGCTACAATGTTTGAGACATTGACAGACATTAACTCTTTCAGTCCCTCACACATGGGTCGTGCACATTGGACTTCATCTGGATCTGTGGGTAACTGCCCATCGTCTGGGTCATAATAAACCATCTCCCGCATGGCTAATTCCCTCAGGTACTGGATACCTCTCTCCATGGTGGTCCACTTGCCTGGGTGACATACAACATCTTCCTTGAAGGGGTACCTTTCCCTCATGCCCGACAGAAGTTGCCTTCAGAGGCTGAGGGCTTGTGTCTTTTTTCCAATTGCCTTCTCAATGCCCCCTTCCCTAGAAAGGGATCCCAATTGCTTGGCTTCCTTACCGTCTAATTCCAAGCTACTTGCCCCATTATCCCAGCATCGGAGCAGCCAGGTGATAATGTGCTCGCCTGGATGACAGCTGAAGTCTTTTTGCATATCTTTCAGCTCACTCGGGGATAGGGATCGGGTGATTATCTCTGGTTCTGCCTCTTCCTCCTGTTCTCCTGATGACCCTGCTTCACCTTCATCCTTCGCTAAGCGAACTGATTTTTTTGTATATTTCTTCTTCTGTATAGGGGCGATTGATATTGGCACCGGTTGATTCTCTAGTTCAGCTGCATCATCCATCGCCAAGGTCTGAGTAGCTACAGTGCTTATCGCCGGGGTTTGAGTAGCCACAGTGCTTGTCATAGGGATTAGAGTAGCTGCAGTACTTGTCACCAGAGTCTGAGTAGCCACAGTGCCTATTGCTGGGGTTTGAGTAGCTGCAGTGCCTGTCACCAGGGTTGGAGTAGCCGCAGTCGTGGGAGCTGATCTCTGGGTGGTATTTCTAAATAGTTGTTTAACCCTAGACAAGATCTGAATCACATTCAGGAACAGGCTGGTTCCTAGCAATAGGACCATGCTGAGTTCAATATCCCAAGGATATTCAAAATTTACCAACTCCTTCAATGCTATTGCAATTAACCTAGCAGAGAAAGGAAGATGTGGGAAGATGTCTCCCCAATAGGTTGGCTCCCCGAGGAGAAAAGGTAGAAAGTGCAATTATTAATATTCTCTAGGAGATAGCACCCAAAGTACGGAGATGTCTCCTCCACAGATTGGTTCCCAGAGGAGAAAAGGTAAAAGGTACAATTATTAATAGTCTCCCATAGGCGGCTGCCGAAGTACAGAGGTGACAACAATGCCGAGTACAAACACCCCATTAGTTTCACGGCCTGCACTTCTATCATATCATAAGCCAGTGTTACAAACAACAACAACAACATGATAACTCTAGCCCGGTTCCCATAGGTGATAAACAGCACAACAGGGAGCATATACTGCAAGTAGGGCATTACATAACACAACTTCAAGAACCACAACACCAACCTTGAGAGCAAAAGAACCCACATTGTAACCGGTAACTATCAAACCAATACAATGAATACTTATAACAAGTTTGTTTTAACACACTCTGGTCAGATCTGTCGTTATCTCAACCCTTCGTGCCCCACGTTGGGCGCCAAAAAAAGGCTGTCGTGGTTTAACCCCAGCCAGCAGCTAAGCACCACGCAGCCGCTTCCCCCTCCCCCTCCCAGTGGGGTGAGGAGGAGGAAAGCAAAGGAAAAAAAAAGTAAAACTCATGGGTTGAGATAAGAACAGTTTAATAAGTAAAATATAATACTAACAATAGTAATAATGAAATATAATAATAATAATAGTAATGAAAAGGAATATAACAAAAAAAGGAAGGGGGGGGAAAGAAAAAAAAAGTGATGCACAATGCAATTGCTCACCACCCGCTGACTGATGTCCAGTTAGTTCCCGAGCCGCGATCCACGCCTCCCAGCCAACTCCCCCCTGTTTATATACTGGGCATGACGTTCCATGGTATGGAATACCCCTTTGGCTAGTTCAGGTCAGCTGCCCTGGCTCTGCTCCCTCCCAGCTTCTTGCACACCTGCTTGCTGGCAGAGCATGGGAAACTGAAAAGTCCTTGGCTTAAGATAAGCGCTCCTTAGCAACAACTAAAACATCAGAGTGTTATCAACATCATTCTCACACTAAATCCAAAACCCAGCACTGTACCAGCTACTAAAAAGAAAGTTAACTCTGTCCCAGCTGAAACCAGGACACCAGGTAGAGTTGAAGACAAAGAAATGGGTTGGACTGACCATCAGACTAGCCCAGTTAATCATTTCCCAATAGGTTTATGTTAAAACCTCTATTGTTGCACTCCTTCGAATTTCATATCAGATTGAAGGGGTGTCTCTGTCTTCACCTGTTAATATTTCACCTACCAATTACTCTAAGGCAATGACTACTGTCAACAGTTTCAGTTTTCTGAGACAACATAGCTATTTTGAGAGCCAGTTCAAAACCAAGGAAAAACTCTTCCAGGATCTGGGAATCACCTCACCTTCAGCAAATGTAAATTCACTCCACTGACATGAAATTGGACTTAAAAATAAAACAGATAAAGCAAACCATATGTCAAGAAAGAAGGAAAGAACTATGCACAAAAATATCAACAGCTCTTAATTATGCCACTCTTGGGAAGGTGACAAATAACAACAGTGTAAGAGCCATATCAGAGTACAACAAAAAACAACCTGAAAACTTGTGAAGAGAAGAGTTACACCAAGAGATACGTAGATACATGGAGGCTCTGTTCAGGCCTTTCACTTTCCTACCCGTTTCACCTCTTTACCTCATCATACTTGCTTCCTTGTCAGTTTGTCTTTGCCATAACCACTCATGAAGACCAGAAGCATCTAAAAAATCATGAATGTTCCTGAGGGTACATTTTAGGGACACCAGGAACACTACTGGGAGTACTTGCACAGCAGCAGAAGAAACGCATATCATCCTTTCATCAATGCTATAAAATCTGACAGACACAAAGTACTTTCTGAATCACTGCATCAGCTACACAGATGATTGCAGAAGAACCAACTGGAGACCAAACTATAAGCAGAAGGTTGTTATCTCTCAGAAACAGGAGACTGTAATGCTATCCTCAGGTCATCTACCCTTGTTTTCACCTCTGATTTTTCTTTTTCCATGTTTTGATAATGGGCAGTTGTTGACCTATAATATATTATTTCCATTTAAACCACAATTGTAATTGCTGGATCTGCTACACTGTCCTTCAAATATGTCTTTGGATTATAAACTTCTATAAGGCAGATTCATCATTATCATCATTACTGGAGGCAGAGATATTAGAACAGAATAGAATAGAATATTTCAGTTGGAAGGGACCTACAATGATCATCTAGTCCAACTGCCTGACCAAATGTTAAAGCATGTTATTAAGGGCATTGTCCAAATGCCTCTTGAACACTGACAGGCTTGGGGCATCGACCATCTCTCTAGGAAGCCTGTTCCAGTGTCTGACCACCCTCTTGGTAAAGAAATGTTTCCAGTGTCAAGGCTGAACCTCCCCTGGCACAGCTTTGAACCATTCCCACGCGTCCTGTCGCTGGATACCAGGGAGAAGAGACCAGCACCTCCCTCTCCACTTCCCCTCCTCAGGAAGCTGTAGAGAGCAATGAGGTCGCCCCTCAGCCTCCTTTTCTCCAAGCTAGACAAACCCAAAGTCCTTAGCCACTCCTCACAGGACATGCCTTCCAGCCCTTTCACCAGCTTTGTTGCCCTCCTCTGGATGCATTCAAGGACCTTCACATCCTTCTTAAATTGTGGGGCCCAGAACTGCACACAGTATTCAAGGTGAGGCCGCACCAATACAGCGGGATAATCACCTCTTTTGACCACCTGGTTATGCTGTGTTTGATGCACCCCAGGATGCAGTTTGCCCTCCTGGCTGCCAGGGCACACTGCTGACTCCTATTGAGCCTGCTGTCAACCAGCACCCCCAGATCCCTTTCTGCAGGGCTGCTCTCCAGCCACTCCTCTCCCAATCTATACTTGTGCTTGATGTTACTCTGTCCCAGGTGCAGAATCCGGCATTTGGTCTTGTTAAATTTCATCCCATTAATCATTGCCCAATGCTCCAATCTATCCAGATCCCTCTGCAAGGCCTCTTGTCCCTCAAGAGAGTCAACAGCACCTCCCAGCTT
Source organism: Gymnogyps californianus (assembly GCF_018139145.2). NCBI lineage: Eukaryota > Metazoa > Chordata > Aves > Accipitriformes > Cathartidae > Gymnogyps > Gymnogyps californianus. The sequence goes on along the minus strand of NW_026114485.1, from coordinate 166,314 downwards.
GGTATCATCAGCAAACTTGCTAATGGTGCATTCAACTCCTGCATCCAGATCGTTGATAAATATATTGAACAGAACTGGCCCTAGAATTGAGCCCTGAATTGAACACCGCTGGTGACCGGTCTCCAGCCGGGTGTAGCCCCATTCACTACAACCCTTTGAGCCCTGCCCTTCAGCCAGTTCTTCACTCAGTGCACCATGAACCTGCTCATCCCACAGTTGGACAACTTGTCCAGAAGGATGCTGTGAGGGACAGTATCAAAAGACTCACTAAAATCCAGAAAAACTCCATCCACCGCCTTCCCTTCATCCACTAGGCAGGTGACCTTATCATAGAAGGATATCAAATTAGTTGAACAGGACTTTCCCTTTGTGAACCCATGTTGACTGTGCCTCATGACTGCATTGTTCTTTAAATGCCTTTCGATAGTACCCAGTATGATCTTCTCCATAATTTTTCCAGGTACTGAGGTTAGACTAACAGGTCTGTAGGTCCCTGGGTCTTCCCTCATGCCTTTCTTGTAAATTGGAATAACATTGGCTAGCTTCCAGTCAGCAGGGACCTCTCCAGACTCCCAAGACCTTTGGTAGATGATCAAGAGGGGTCCTGCTATAACATCCGCTAGCTCCTTCAGTAGTCTGGGATGAATCCCATCAGGCCCCATGGACTTGTGAACATTCAGCTGATACAGCTGGTCCCTTACAATGTCAGTGTCCACAAATGGAAAGTCACTGTTCCTGCAGTCATGGTCCTCTGACTCAGGGGACCGGGCAGCCCAAGGTCTATCAGTATTATTAAAGACTGAGGCAGAAAACGCATTGAATGCCTCCACTTTTTCTTCATCCCTATTAGTCAGGTGACCATCTTCAACAAGTATCGATCCAATGTTTTCTTTAGACCTCCTCTTGCTATTAACATACTTAAAAAAGCTCTTCTTGTTGTCTGACACAACACTGGCCAGTTTCAACTCTAGCTGAGCTTTAGCCTTTCGTGTCTTCTCCCTGCATAAATGAACCACAGCTCTGTAATCTTCCTGTAAAGCCTGACATCGCTTCCAGAGATCGTACAATTTCTTTTTCCTCCTGAGCTCCATGAAGAGTTCCCTGTTCAGCCAAGCTGGTCTTCTGCCCCACTTGCTTGACTTTTGACACAATGGGATTGCCTGCTCCTGTGCTTCTAAAAGGTGGTTCTTAAAAAATGACCAGCACTCGTGGATTCCTAAGCCCTCAAAGGCAGATTCCCAGGGGACACTGCTAAGTAGCTCCCTGAGTAGCTTAAAGTTTGCTCTTGTATTGGGTTTGCATGGCAAGGTTTTGGTAGCAGGGGGGCTACAGGGGTGGCTTCTGTGAGAACCTGCTAGAAGCTTCCCCTATGTCTAATAGAGCCAATGCCAGCCATCTCCAAGACAGACCTGCTGCTGGCCAAGGCTGAGCCAATCAGCAACAGTGGTAGCACCTCTCTGATAACATATTTAAGAAGGGGGAAAAAGTTACTGCACAGCAGCAATTGCAGCCAGAGAGAGGAGTGAGAAGATGTGAGAGCAACAACTTTGCAGACACCAAGGTCAGTGAAGAAGAAGGGGGAGGAGGTGCTCCAGGTGCCGGAGCAGAGAGATTCCCCTGCAGTCCCTGGTGAAGACCATGGTGAGGCAGGCTGTCCCCCTGCAGCCCATGGAGGTTAACGGTGGAGCAGATATCCACCTGCAGCCCGTGGAGGACCCCACGCCAGAGCAGGTGGATGTGCCCGAAGGATGCTGTGACCCTGTGGGAAGCCCACGCTGGAGCAGGCTCCTGGCAGGACCTGTAGACCCATGGAGAGAGAGGAGCCCATGCTGGAGCAGGTTTGCTGGCAGGACTTGTGACCCTGCGGGGGACCCATGCTGGAGCAGTCTGTTCCTGAAGGACTGTATCCCATGGAAGGGACCCATGCTGGAGCAGTTCTTGAAGAACTGTAGCCCATGGGAAGGACTCACATTGGAGAAGTTCGTGAAGGACTGTCTCCCGTGGGAGGGACCCCATGCTGGAGCAGGGGAAGAGTGTGAGGAGTCCTCCCCCTGAGGAGGAAGGAGGGTGTCCTGGTTTTGGCTGGGATAGAGTTAATTTTCTTCCTAGTAGCTGGTATAGTGCTGTTTTGGATTTAGTGTGAGAATACTGTTGATAACACTCTGATGTTTTAGTTGTTGCTAAGTAGCGCTTATCTTAAGCCAAGGACTTTTCAGTTTCCCATGCTCTGCCAGCAAGCAGGTGTGCAAGAAGCTGGGAGGGAGCAGAGCCGGGGCAGCTGACCTGAACTAGCCAAAGGGGTATTCCATACCATGGAACGTCATGCCCAGTATATAAAGTGGGGGGAGTTGGCCAGGAGGGGTGGATCGCTGCTCAGGCATCGGTCAGCGGGTGGTGAGCAATTGCATTGTGCATCACTTGTCTTTTCTTGGGTGTTATTTCCTTTTTTTTGTTATATTCCTTTTCATTACAATTATTATTATTATATTATTATTATTATTCTTAGTTAGTAGTGTATTTTATTTTACTTTAGTTATTAAACTGTTCTTATCTCAACCCACGAGTTTTACTTTTTTTTTTTTCCTCCTCCCCACCCCACTGGGAGGGGGGAGGGGGAAGCAGCTGTGTGGTGCTGAGTTGCTGGCTGGGGTTAAACCACGACAGATGGGCAGAGACAACATGTGATGAACTGACCGCAACCCCCATTCCTTGTCTCCCTGCACTGCTCGGGGGGAGGAGGTAGAGAACTCGGGAGTGAAGTTAAGCCCAGGAAGAAGGGAGGGTTGGAGGGAAGGTGTTTTTAAGATTTGGTTTTATTTCTCATTATCCTACTCTGATTTGACTGGTAATAAATTAAACTAATTCTTTCCCCAAGTTGAGTCTGTTTTGCCCATGACAGTAATTGCTGAGTGATCTCCCTGTCCTTATCTCGACCCATGAACCTTTCGTTATATTTTCTCTCCCCTGTCCAGCTGAGGAGGGGGAGTGATAGAGCGGCTTTGGTGGGCACCCGGCATCCAGCCAGGGTCAACCCACCACAGCTCTCTTGAATTCCAGGGTAGCAACTCTACTGACCTTTTTTCTCATTACACTGAAAATTTTAAACTCAGCCATTTCATGATCACTGTGGCCAAGGCAGCCACCTACCATCACATCTCCCATGAGTCCTTCTCTATTCACAAACAACAAGTCTAGGAGATCATCTTTCCTAGTTGGCTCCCTGAGTACTTGTGACAAGAAATTATCTTCAACAAACTTCAGTAATTTCCCAGACTTGATTGTCACAGCAGTATGATATTCCCATTCGATGTCTGGGAAGCTGAAATCTCCCATAAGGACAAGGGCTACCAATCCAATATTGAATATTTGTCTCTTGATAGCACTGCTGGATGCCCCACCTGAGTTCTGAGCAATAGAGAATGAGGAAAGTCACTGTGCACCACAGGAGCTACAAGAGTCAAGCCTTGGGTCTGGGTTCCAGTAACATGTTGGATTGTCTGGAAGACGAGGAAGGGTGCCCAGCTGGTTGTTCATCCTGGTATCCAGTCACATGACACAGCTCTCACTGGTGATGGAAGATAAGGAGGAGAAAACAGAGACACTCAGGGCAGAAATCTCTAACTGGGAAAGATTTGTTGAGACTACAGATATTACTAAGGATCAGCAACATCTGGGATTTGAGCTGCATGTTAGAGTCACAAAGCAGATCCTGCATCAGCTACAATTCTTTTCATCCAGGCACTCCTGTTAGTGCATATTTTTTCTTTACTTTCTCTTCCAGACTGTTTCTGAATATATTCTATATCCTCTGGTTCAGACCTTGGGAAATGAATGCAACAAAATATAAACAATGCTGTTGTATATGGCATGAAGAGTCTCCCAGAAGATATCCCTGCAAATATTTAAGAGCTTGCCTTCCAGTTGTGTCATAGTTCCTTTTCATGGTTGATAATTTTTTGCAGAGATGTGGCACGGAGTGAAATACCTTTTCCTTATTCCTTTGTTGCGATGTTGTCTCCAGATGAGCACCTGAGGCAGCCATGAACACAGCAAAATATTTGCTGAAACCTAGAATGTCCTTATAGAATTGCCAGCCTTTTTTAATTGGATGGAAAGTCTCTCAATGTGAACTTTTTCATGTTCACGCAGTCTGATTTAATTTTCTTCATGCAAGTCAGTCTAGGGTGCTGTTATACTGCTGAAGTTTGATGCAAAACTCTTATAACATCCCACCAGTCCCAGAAATAACTGTGGTGGTTTTTTTTTTTTTTTTAATTCTAGAAAGCATCAGTTTTGGCTAGGTCTGGGCATACTCTGCCACTTCTATGCACTGCCTCAGATATTTTACTTGGGCCACCTTGATGACACTCTTCCCCATTTACACAAGGCCTTTTTCCTTTGATTCTCTCTAGGACTTGATCTTCCCAGGTTTGACTGAATACAGAGATGTCATTGATACATACCACAGAAAGTTAATTGAATTCACCTAAAAGCCCCATCTATCTGTCTCTGGAAGGTAGAAAGTGCCATCTGAATTCTAGAAATGGGGAAAAAAATTCCTATAGCTCCTACTTGTTCTCAAGGCTGGCCTTTCTTGAGTGGCCTGTCTCAGTGTTTCTCAGGTCAACAGAGGTTGTATATTTTGCTTTTCTGATCTTGGCCAAGGGTTCATCATTGTAAAGCATTGCCATCTGAAAGAGGGACACGTGCAATCAATGCAAACACAGATTCCTCAGAGGTTTGCACACTTAGCAAAACAAGGCAGTTTTCTACACCACAAACTTTCAGTTCCTGCTGCTGTGAAGACAGTTGTATCTAGCAAAATGGCAAGAAAAGCAGCTGGGATGGCAAGCTCTTAAATTGTGATTCCTCAGCTCACCAGATACAAAAGTCCCATGTACTCCTTCTATAGATAGTTTCTTGAAGGGACCTTTTTCTCTGCAGGAGTCTATCAAAATCAGCTATACCAACATTGATCTACAAAGAGAAGTAAAAAATACTAGGACACAGAAAGACTCATGCAAAAAGAAATTGTCTTATTATTTATGGGGCCATATCATGTGGGAAGTGAAAAGATCAAATTCTTCACCGTTTGACACAATTGAATAGCAATTCAGTTCTAATAGTGAGTAAGAAACATGGGAATAAAAAAACCAGTAGAGTGCTCAACTCTCATGCCATCAGAAGCTTTCGGATCTTAATGTTATTCTTAAAGACCCATCATCTCTGGAAGTCAAGTATCAAAGCAAATTAAGTCCCTGGCCCTCTGGTTGTGAAGAAAATCTCAAAAATAGGTCCTGACTATATTCTGAAAACTTGAGTCACACAAGAGTACTTATTTTTAAAAATGTTGTTTTCTAAGTTATTCCAATATTTGGAGAGCATGACTTGTAATTCCTGAGTAGTTAGAGTTATCAGTTCTGATATTATTCTTTAAGCAATATTCATCTTTGCTACTTCACTGAAGAGTTTGAAGGGCCTCATGTGTCTCACAAGTTATGAAGAGTTTTTTGGACTAAGTACATTAACACAAACATTTACTTAGTTGCCTCAGTTAAGCATGTTTTCAGGATCAGGCTCTGATTTGTAATAATTATATACTTAAGCAGAATTCATGTTTTTTTCATCCTCTCACCTTTTCATCCTCAGGCAACTATATTGCTAGCTCTATATTGCTAGGTGGTAGATAAGAAAAAGAAAAATACAGCATAGTACTAGAAGTACACTATTTGCACTAGAATTAACATGCTGATGCTGATTCCTTCCTCTGTAAACAGCTCTTATTTTCTCTCTACTCATATGCAAAGCTAAATACTTACTTTATTCTGACATTTCACCATCCACTTCTAACTTAGATCTGAATACTTAGATAAATTTTCCAGTGAATATAGTTCCTTTTCAGAGTTAGAGAAAAAATAGGTTTTGGTCAAGAGTTCATCTAATGAATGGCTATTTCATTAATGAATACATTCTTGCACTGAAAATCAGCTTTGTTCAATATTTACAATTGCGGTATGTCTTAACTCCCAAACCCCCGAAAACAAAGTTAGAGAATATTAGCTTACTAAGCCTGGCTAATACCTGTCTCAAGGCTAATGAAGCTGTGCAAAGGGCCTGCATCCATAAAGAAAATAAAGCTTTCAAATTCAAGATAGGGTGTTTAATAGTTCATTAAAAAGCAAATAGGCTTCTTTTCTGTTCTGCAGAACATCACAGTCCAATAATAACAGCGATCTAAAAAAACCACCTTTTTCATCTGTTTAGTTTAAAATCAGCTGATATTTTCTTTGGTACCTCAGACCTCTCATAGAAATTCATATCCTCAATCCCGCCTGCAAGCAGATGATGTCCAGATGGTAACTGTATAACACTTGAATCATGGAAGCCAAAACCTATTTTTCAGCCGTACTTAGCACTGTAACATTCTGGAAAAGAGCTGAATAATATTATTAAAAAGCACTGATTGCTACTGTCAAGCATTCCAGAGGAAGTCTTAACTTCTTTCCATTGCCTCCTACAAGTCTGTAAGGTGGAGAAAGACAAAGCAAAAAATGTACAGCTTTGATGTTGCAGGGCTGTAACTGAATCAGTAACCCAAAGTTCAAGAGGTCATTGAAAAAAATGAGAGAAAAGAAGGAAAACAAAAGCCTGTTCACATGAAACTCCAATTCCACACTTTCATAATGAGTTCTCAGAACAGCCTTCACATAATTACTGAATTATGAAAAAAATCCAAATTATAATGACAATTTAAAATGTAATAGACTAATTGCAGCTAAAGTAATGACTCCTTAGTATTCATATGGTATATTACCAGAGGACCTTAAATTCACAAATAGGAAGTAATTTTTTCCTAAAGTTGATTTGATTGTTACCCATTAAATTCTTGGGGGTATTTAGGGTGTGATTAAATTATGATTTCCTCCTATGGTCCATGAAAAAAATGGAAAAATGCTCATGATATTATGCATTAGGATGTTCTTATTTATTATTAAAATATTAACTTATGGATTATAAGTGGTGTTTTAAAAGGCTGCTAGTTCATAAATTTAAAAATGTCTATACAATTTTTTTCAAATGATGTCTGCATCAGATCCCATACTCTTTAAACAGACTTCACTATATTTGATAAAGGAAGTCTCAGATTGTTTCTAGATTCTTTATTAATACAAGATTCAGTTTTTGATGTAATGTAAAATTTTATATGCAGAATTTTTCTTATCAAATCCAAGTTAATGTCATTCTTTGAAAAATGAGAATCTAAAAATACTCTGTATTGTCAAATTAGTTACTGTTCTGCAATTTCTAATGCAACTAATGACTTAGAGACACGAAAGAGCTCCATGCATTTCCTTTTGACACAGATAGATAATACTATGTAGTGATGCATCTTATTTGTACTTGGACTATCAGAGAGACTGAGGCTCCACTACACTAGGTCCTGCACCAAAATCACTACGGTATTGGGGGTGATGTCTTTCAGGACAAACTTCCCCAGATTGAGAAGATGCTATGTCTACATTGCTGACTTCACTGTTGTAGATAGATAACTGAGCTAATTTTATATCAATATGGGGAGCAGGATAGCAACAGCAGCATGGAGCTCCATTCAAAGCGATTTATGTTGCTTCATGTGAATGCAGATAGCACTACAACTTGGCGGAAATTAAAATTGTACTTGAGGTGTGAGAGGAGAAAAGTCAGAGAACAAAGTGTGAATCCATCAAAAACAGCCCATGGAAGCATACATACTGTTGCAAAAAAGTATAAACTAAAAAAATGCCTGGCACATGGGAAGGAATGTAATAAACTAAAAGGATTACAAGAACATGTAAACACCAGCAGGGTCTGTATAGCATAGACAGCTATTGAAAGCAACAGCTCCATGAGCAGCTCAGATAAATTCTTTGGAAGATCAATGGATAAAACAGCAGCAGATGAATGAACTGCTAGCTTGAAAACAAACTGAAAATTTATCACTTTTAAGTTGGACACAGATGCACCAATCAGTGTTGTGTCACTGACAAGATTTCTAAAAAAAAAAAAAGAAGCCAGAGCAACTTTGATTATTAATAAACCTGGTACAAGGATAGATAGTAGCTACTGCAACAACAAAAAAATATGCAGGATTCTTTAGTGAGTGGGTAGTTACTAGAGTAACTTCAGATTACTAAAAAAAATCAAGTAATAAAGTCTTGTTGAACATATCTAAAGGCAATGTCACACCATTCTTTTCCAAATTATCTTAATATTGCTGAATTAGCAAAGAAAGATTATCTCAGAGTTTAAAAATTGTACTAAAATTAAAATTCCGAGCAGAAATCCAATGGCCAGGTTGTTACCAGATGCAGTAGTTACACACTACCACTAGTTCAAATCTTAGTTGAGTCACATTCAACTGGGCAAAACTTCTTTCCAAATGATGGCTGCTGCATGAACTCTATAAAATGAACTTAACTAGCATCAGATCCTAGTGGACAATCATCCAAATAAAAAACACTATCACTGCAGTAGACTCTATTATTGGAAGTTTTAGTGAAGAAGCCAAGAACTGGCTGGCCAACAATACTGGATCACATTTTGAGTGAGAAGGTGATACCTCCAGCATAGAGCTGTGACAAATTACAGATCAGTACAATCTCATACCCCAAATCCTGCGTCATTTTGCACATAGAGATATGTCTCTCTCTATCTTTTTTTAGGCAGGCGACCTTAATTTTCCATTCTTTAAATCTTGCACCTCTCTGACTAGAATTATATTCACTTCATTTTTCTAGCAATTCAACAGAAGTGTCTCTTCAGACATCTGTTACATACTGAAGATGTAAAAGCAAATGCATTTTTACATTAGACTGCATTACTAGCTACTCTGCCTTTAGGGATACCTTTAATCTCACATCTGTATTCTAAAGTATGTCATATTATTTTTTCAGTAGCAGCTAAAGTAGATCAGGAGTGATTTAGCATAGTAAATAGTTTACAGCTTCATCACATGGTATACAGCCAGTCAGATAACAGAAGGACTGTACATTTGTGGAATGTTGTTTAATAAGTGCTGCACATACAAAAACATGTCTTTGAAGGACTCCAGGCACAGTCTGTCAAAACTCAGACCAGCATTTTAGCAGATTAAAAGCTTCCACATGTATTTTAAGAAATTGCATTATGGATTTTATGGAGCACTAAGTAATGTGCTTAACACCATTCAGAAGGGAAAGGTATCTTTATCAGTGGTATCTTGCTGGGATGCATGGTTAAAGTAGATATTTTTGGCAATATGTTAAGAAGAAGTGAAAAGTAGTATTTTCATCCTTGGGGAATAGGGTAAAAGTCTGTTACAACTACTAGCATATTTATTTCAGTCTTGTAACAACATGTCCTGTAGGATTCAAGCTATCTTAATGTGCTTTGGCTTATCAGCTACCCCAATGAACTTTTTTCTAATTAAACTGAAATAATTTACCATGTTACATTATGCTTTTTCTTAAGCAAATGTTCTGTGCTCATTGTTTCACTCCTGATACAGAAAATAAGCAGCTTTATGCCCAACAGAAGAATCTCATTTCCAGGAAAGGTTAGTCCAAATGTCTGGACATAAAAGGATGTCTTTTTAGAAATGCACTGTGCAGGTAGCAGCAGTGTTTTGTTACCAAAAAGAATTTGTGAGCTGCTATTTTCTGTGTTCCTGGGTCTCTGATTCTTGGCTTGAGAACAATCAGTCCTTTGTACTCTGTTATTACAATGAGGTAACCAAAGAAAAAGAGTCTTGGTCTGAGACTGTCAGCTGTTACTAATCACTGCTCCATGGCTTGCTGTGAATCCCTGCTTGCTTCTCCCTCCTGCTCTGCTTAGCACACATAAAGAAGATAAATTGCTCCCTAGTTTCCCTTCAAAAAGCATATTGTTTGGCACATTCCAATACTGTGAGCAAAAGATGGAATAATGCGAAGAGTTAAATGGGTATCTAAACAACCCCACAGCAGGGTCCTTCTCAGGCAGATGTGAGTTTCAGGAAACGTACTTTCCTACCAGTTCTCCAAATGTATTCTGTTATCTTGCAACCCCGAAAAGTAAAACAACTACACTTTTCAGAACAGTACAGCATATTCCTGCAAGAGGTTTCCTGCAGTAACACAAATATCACTGACACTCAATAAATGCAGCATCTAAGTGTACCATATTTACATATTTAATTTTATTTGGAGCTGTAATACTTTGGTGTCTAGAAATTATTTAGCAACAACAAGCACAGTCTGGGGAGTTTTACTAAATTTTTCCCTGCCTTCACTGACTGACACTGTCCTAATACAGAGAAGAATTTTAAAGGAAGAAAATCAAGTTATTTGTGCATGTGTAAAAAAGAACCATGGAAGCAAGCAAAGTAAGAAGTGAGCAAGGCTGTGGAATACCCTACCATGAAAATAGTTAGGGTAAAAATAGCAACTGATTTGAACCTCAAGCTCAATACATTTATAACCAAGACTGTATAATATATTTGCCTGCTGTATAAGTATACTATACTTGATGGCCCAGGAAATACTTTCCACCATAGATTGCTGTCATATTTTTTTATAAGATAACAACTAATCTTGGTGCACTGAAACCAAGTTGAGTTTCATAAAGTTAAAGTAATGTTATTCCACTGAAAGAGCATTATCAGTGATGAATGACAACAAAATGGTCTTTCATTCGTGGTTAACTGAAAGGTAAAAATCACTGTAAAGCCACTAGAGATTATTTGGGCCTCTACCATTCACATCAGTCAGTGATGTTCTGACAGTATCTTACCATGGTTTCACAAACATATTCCTTCTAATGACGAAGCTGTGATTAGAACATGTGTTTGCAGCCAGGAGGATGAAGGATGAAAAAACATGGTCAGTTACTAAATATTTTCCCTCAACAAGAGTTAGAAAGGGATGGAGGAAAAAATTTGCAGCTAGCACACATTGCACCTATTTGCTAGCATATTTTTACACTATTTCCATCAAGAAGTATGGGACCAACAGAAAGTACAATGTTCAGTTTGCATCACTTTTGCATGTGCAAAAACTTTCAGAATCACTGAGAGGTATCCAGTGTCCACATTCAGGTATAATTCAAAGCAAGTGTTCTATGAATACCAGAAATAAGTATGTATGGCAAGGTTAGGTTAGCATCCTCCATAAAAGGGGTTTTTTTCATCATATACAACCTTTCTCCTCACTGCGGTGGTGGAGAATCCACAAAGAAAGGCACACCACTTTATTTAAGTGCTTATGTGGACTCTTCTACACGTTGTTAAGTCCCATCTTTCTGTTAAGGTCTGTGATTTCTCTGATTCACTCATGCAGTGAGATTTTTTCTTAAATGTAACAGGAACATCTGTGTATCTTCATAAGGGTACATTTTTATGCTGATTTTTTTTGAAGGCAGTGCTGGTTTGAGTAGCCATGGCCCTCCAGAGCTCTCCTGAGCCCAGGTGCTCTTTCACACACCTTTGTTCTCTCCTTGTCATCAAATGGTGGATGCTGTTTGCTCAGCTATGTGGTGAGAACAGAGCCAGCTTAAAGATAAGCAGGGGAAAGTAAGGAATGCTTAACTTGCTTTAGCTGCCACCAAAGAGCAAAGGATGCAGTTTAACAATACAGCCAACGTGAAGTAATGGCAAATTGCTGACAAAAGGGCTAGTTTTCTGCTCCTGGACATGCTCTCCTTCTGCTTCCCTTGAACAAGTTCTGGTGGTCACATGACACCATTCTGAGATGATTCAGAATGACAAACTGACAGGAAAAACTAACCCTACAAAACCCAAAGTTAATAGTTTTCTGGTGGCAAGGGATGGGGTAGGACTACAAAGCTGTGGGGCAGGTCTAGTTCTTTAGGAAGCACTCTTAGCCATTTAATTAGCTCATTAAATTGCATTACTATATCCCAGCCATCGGTTTCATTAGTCAGCTTGGCTTCATCATGGTCACATAATTTTGGATCAAATTAAATTACTAATTACTAATTTTCCTGTGAGATATTTGTCCAATGTTCTTAATAGGCCTGGAAAAATTATTAAAATATCTAATTTCATTATTTAAATTTCCATATTCAAAAAAGGATAAGTTAAACAGATTTGGAGACAGCTTGTCCCATCAGTTGAGGCAAAAAGGCATACAGAGCTATATTTCAGACATGTATTTTATGTGGCTTCAGGAAGTCATTAGCTGTATTAATTTAATATTAATTAACTTCACCAATGCATATAGTTCTTTGAAAATGTTATTTAGCTTTTTTCTTTGCAATTTTATTCTTTTACTGCTACTGCTATTAAAAATAATAATCTAGAGACTGGACTAATTTTGGACCCGATCTTCTGAAGGCCTCAATTTTCAAAGTTTTAAATATTATTTAACCTTTGTTTTCAGGAAAATAATTAGCAATAAAAAGATGTTAGGTTCATAATGTTTTGTTTTTAAAGACTGAGTCTGAAACATCTAAAGGAAATTTATATAAAACTCTACATTAGCAAGGAAGTGCTGTCAATTCAGTTCTAAATATGTTGAATAAGGAAAGAACTCATAATGATCACAGAAAGCCTCTCTTTTTTTTATTTCCAGTAGTCAATATTTATGAGGACCAGAATGGACAGTTTGTTCTACACACTCATTCAGAATTCATTCATCATTTTATATATTTAAAAACTTCACCATTATGTGTCATGGTTTGACCCCAGCCAGCAACTAAGCACCACCCAGCTGCTCACCCCTCCCCCCTCCCAGTGGGATGGGGAGGAGGATTGGGAAAAAAAAAAAAAAACTCGTGGGTTGAGATAAGAACAGTTTAATAACTAAAGTAAAATAAAATATAATACTAACTAATAATACTAAAAATATAATAATAATAATAATAGTAATGAAAAGGAATATAACAAAAAAAGAGAAATAAAACCCAAGAAAAGACAAGTGATGCACAATGCAATTGCTCACCACCCGCTGACTGATGCCAGAGCAGCGATCCGCCCCTCCCGGCCAACTCCCCCCTGTTTATATACTGGGCATGACGTTCCATGGTATGGAATACCCCTTTGGCTAGTTCGGGTCAGCTGTCCTGGCTCTGCTCCCTCCCAGCTTCTTGCACACCTGCTTGCTGGCAGAGCATGGGAAACTGAAAAGTCCTTGGCTTAAGATAAGCGCTACTTAGCAACAACTAAAACATCAGAGTGTTATCAACAGTATTCTCACACTAAATCCAAAACCCAGCACTGTACCAGCTACTAAGAAGAGAGCTAACTCTATCCCAGCTGAAACCAGGACAATATCCACCCCTTATTCTATACCATTTATGTCATGCCCAAATCCCACACGTTCCAATACACTTCCAATTAATCACCAGCACTATTCCTGTCTTTTAATATATACACACAGATATCATTCCTGCGGTCTATGGGCCATCTCTATCAAGTGTCTGTTCAGTTCATTCAGTCCATGACTTTGAGCTCCATCTGTCATAACAGTCTGTCTGGGCAGGAGGGATGGTGCAAAGTCCGCTCAGTCGGCAGAAGAGGATTGGGCTTCGGTGTGGTGCGGCAGGTGGGTGACATTGGGTGCAGCAGGAGGATGGTGTGTGGTGTCGGATTGTTGCATGCCGAAGTCAGTCCTGGTTCCATCACTACTGCACTTCACTCAGTTTTATCAAAGTTCATTCTTCATTAATCTAAGTAATTCTTACTGTAATACCATTAATATAGCATATAACAATTATAATAATGATGACATACAGTGGCAGGATTATATAGCAACTAACATCATACAATTTAATCTATTGGCTATTCTCACCTAAAATCAAATCCCCTTGAGGCACACATCAGACTTCCCCATCCTTCCGCATCACCCACCAAGTGCACCCAGGCCCTTGAGCAAAAGCAATCCCACGAATGGGTTTGCCTTTGCCTGAGGCAGGAGTAACCCAGACTGTTTTTCCTAGCAAATTTTTTATATGCATTACGGGGACTTTATCCCCTTCTACAGTACATAAAAGTTCTGATTGGGCATGGTCAGCTCGAACTAACCAGGTGGCCTTTGCTAGATGTGTATCCCAATGTTTGAAGGTCCCACCACCCATTGCTCTCAATGTACTCTTTAACAGTCCATTTTATCGCTCGATTTTCCCTGAGGCTGGTGCATGATAGGGGATGTGATATACTGTCGTAGTTTAACCCCAGCCAGCAACTAAGCACCATGCAGCCGCTTCCCCCTCCCCCCTCCAAGTGGGGTGAGGAGGAGGAGGGAAAAAAAAAGTAAAACTCATGGGTTGAGATAAGAACAGTTTAATAACTAAAGTAAAATAAAATATAATACTAACTAATAATACTAAAAATATAATAATAATAATAATAGTAATGAAAAGGAATATAACAAAAAAAGAGAAATAAAACCCAAGAAAAGACAAGTGATGCACAATGCAATTGCTCACCACCCGCTGACCAATGCCCGAGCAGCGATCCGCCCCTCCCGGCCAACTCCCCCCTTTTTATATACTGGGCATGACGTTCCATGGTATGGAATACCCCTTTGGCTAGTTCGGGTCAGCTGCCCCGGCTCTGTTCCCTCCCAGCTTCTTGCACACCTGCTTGCTGGCAGAGCATGGGAAACTGAAAAGTCCTTGGCTTAAGAGAAGCGCTACTTAGCAACAACTAAAACCTCAGAGTGTTATCAACATCATTCTCACACTAAATCCAAAACACAGCACTGTACCAGCTACTAAGAAGAGAGTTAACTCTGCCCCAGTGTCGTGGTTTAACCCCAGTCAGCAACTAAGCACCACACAGCCGCTTCCCCCTTCCCCCTCCCAGTGGGGTGAGGAGGAGGAAAGAGGGGAAAATAAAAAGTAAAACTCGTGGGTTGAGATAAGAACAGTTTAATAACTAAAGTAAAATATAATACTAACAATAGTAATAATGAAATATAATAATAATAATAGTAATGAAAAGGAATATAACAAAAAAGGAGGGGGAGGAAGGAAAAAAAAAAAAACCACCAGTGATGCACAATGCAATTGCTCACCACCCGCTGACTGATGCCCAGTTAGTTCCTGAGCCGCGGTCTGCGCTGCCCAGCCAACTCCCCCCTGTTTATATACTGGGCATGACGTTCCATGGTATGGAATACCCCTTTGGCTAGTTCTGGTCAGCTGCCCCGGCTATGCTCCCTCCCAGCTTCTTGCACACCTGCTTGCTGGCAGAGCATGGGAAACTGAAAAGTCCTTGGCTTAAGATAAGCGCTACTTAGCAACAACTAAAACATCAGAGTGTTATCAACAGTATTCTCACACTAAATCCAAAACCCAGCACTGTACCAGCTACTAAAAAGAAAGTTAACTCTGTCCCAGTCGAAACCAGGACAAATGGCAAGATGGACGTCGTCAGATCCCAATGGATGTGATGATCAACAAAATAGCAGCTATGTCTCCACCGACTAGTAAACAGGAAATGCAAGCTTTCTTAGGGGTTGTGGGTTTTTGGAGAATGCATATTCCAAATTATAGTCTGATTGTAAGCCCTCTCTATCAAGTGACCCGGAAGAAGAACGATTTTAAATGGGGCCCTGAACAACAACAAGCCTTTGAACAGATTAAACGGGAGATAGTTCATGCAGTAGCCCTTGGGCCAGTCCAGGCAGGACCAGATGTTAAAAATGTGCTCTACACCGCAGCCGGGGAGAATGGCCCTACCTGGAGTCTCTGGCAGAAAGCACCTGGGGAGACCCGAGGTCGACCCCTAGGGTTTTGGAGTCGGGGATATCGAGGATCTGAGGCCCGCTATACTCCAACTGAAAAGGAGATATTAGCAGCATATGAAGGAGTTCGAGCTGCCTCAGAAGTGGTTGGTACTGAAACACAGCTCCTGTTGGCACCCCGACTGCCGGTGCTGGGCTGGATGTTCAAAGGGAAGGTCCCTTCTACACATCATGCAACCGATGCTACATGGAGTAAGTGGGTTGCACTGATCACACAATGAAGTCGAATAGGAAACCCCAGTCGCCCAGGAATTCTGGAAGTGATCACGGACTGGCCAGAAGGCAAAGATTTTGGAATATCGCCAGAGGAGGAGGTGACGCGTGCTGAAGAGGCCCCACTGTATAATAAACTGCCAGAAAATGAGAGGCAATATGCCCTGTTCACTGATGGGTCCTGTCGCATTGTAGGAAAGCATCGGAGGTGGAAGGCGGCTGTATGGAGTCCTATAGGACAAGTTGCAGAAACTGCAGAAGGAGAAGGTGAATCGAGTCAGTTTGCAGAGGTGAAAGCCATCCAGCTGGCTTTAGACATTGCTGAACGAGAAAAAATGGCCAATACTTTATCTCTATACTGACTCATGGATGGTGGCAAATGCTCTGTGGGGGTGGTTGCAGCAATGGAAGCGGAGTAACTGGCAACGCAGAGGTAAACCCATCTGGGCTGCCCCATTGTGGCAAGATATTGCTGCCCGGCTAGAGAACCTGGTTGTGAAAGTACGTCATGTAGATGCCCACGTACCTAAGAGCCGGGCCACTGAAGAACATCAAAAGAACCAGCAGGTGGATCAGGCTGCTAAGATTGAAGTAGCTCAGGTAGATCTGGATTGGCAGCATAAGGGTGAATTATTCATGGCTCGGTGGTCCCATGATACCTCAGGCCATCAGGGAAGAGACGCAACATATAGATGGGCTCGCAATCGAGGGGTGGACCTGACCATGGACACTATCGCACAGGTCATCCATGAATGTGAAACATGTGCTGCAATTAAGCAAGCCAAGCACTTAAAGCCTCTTTGGTATGGAGGACGATGGCCGAAATACAAATATGGGGAGGCCTGGCAGATTGACTATATCACACTCCCACAAACCCGCCAAGGCAAGCGCCATGTGCTTACAATGGTGGAAGCAACCACCGGCTGGCTGGAAACATATCCCGTGCCCCATGCCACTGCCCGGAACACTATCCTGGGCCTTGAAAAGCAAGTCTTATGGTGACATGGAACACCAGAAAGAATTGAGTAAGACAATGGGACTCATTTCCAAAACAATCTCATAGACACCTGGGCCAAAGATCATGGCATTGAGTGAGTGTATGTCCTGGTTTCGGCTGGGACAGAGTTAACTTTCTTTTTAGTAGCTGGTACAGTGCTGGGTTTTGGATTTAGTGTGAGAATGATGTTGATAACACTCTCATGTTTTAGTTGTTGCTAAGGAGCGCTTATCTTCAGCCAAGGACTTTTCAGTTTCCCATGCTCTGCCAGCAAGCAGGTGTGCAAGAAGCTGGGAGGGAGCATAGCTGGGGCAGCTGACCCGAACTAGCCAAAGGGGTATTCCATACCATGGAACGTCATGCCCAGTATATAAACAGGGGGGAGTTGGCTGGGCGGCGCCGATCGTGGCTCGGGAACTAACTGGGCATCAGTCAGCGGGTGGTGAGCAATTGCATTGTGCATCACTGGTGTTTTTTTTTTTTTCCCTTCCTCCCCCTCCTTTTTTGTTATATTCCTTTTCATTACTATTATATTATTATATTTCATTATTACTATTGTTAGTATTATATTTTACTTTAGTTATTAAACTGTTCTTATCTCAACCCACGAGTTTTACTTTTTATTTTCCCCTCTTTCCTCCTCCTCACCCCACTGGGAGGGGGAAGGGGGAAGCGGCTGCGTGGTGCTTAGTTGCTGACTGGGGTTAAACCACGACACAATTTTATTCCTAAAAACTGAATCTCCTGTGCGGGTCCCTTCACCTTACTCTGTGTTATGGCAAAACCGGCCTTCAGAAGGATTTGGATTATTTTCTCCCCTTTCTCAAAAACTTCTTCTGCTGTGTTGCCCCATACAATGATGTCATCAATGTACTGCAGGTGTTCTGGAGCTCCACCTTTTTCCAGTGCAGTCTGGATTAGTCCATGGCAAATGGTGGGGCTGTGTTTCCACCCCTGGGGCAGTCGATTCCAGGTGTACTGGACGCCCCTCCAAGTGAAAGCAAACTGTGGCCGGCACTCTGCTGCCAAAGGGATTGAGAAAAATGCATTAGCAATATCACTTGTGGCATACCACTTGGCTGCTTTTGACTCCAGTTCATATTGAAGTTCTAGCATGTCTGGCACAGCAGCACTCAGCAGCGGTGTGACTTCATTCAGGCCACGATAGTCTACTGTTAGTCTCCATTCTCCATTAGACTTTCGCACTGGCCATATGGGGCTGTTAAAGGGTGAGCGAGTCCTGCTGATCACTCCTTGGCTCTCCAGTCGCTGAATCAGCGTATGGATGGGAATCAGGGAGTCTCGGTTGGTGCGAGATTGCCGCCGGTGCACCCTTGTGGTAGCGATCGGCACCTGTTGTTCTTTGACCCTCAGCAACCCCACAACCGAAGGGTCCTCAGAGAGACCGGGCAAGGTGGACAACTGTTCAATTCCCTCTGTCTCCAAGGCAGCTATACCAAAGGCCCACCGGTACCCCTTTGGGTCCTTGAAATACCCTCTCCTGAGATAGTCTATGCCAAGGATGCATGGGGCCTCTGGGCCAGTCACAATGGGGTGTTTCTGCCACTCATTCCCAGTGAGGCTTATTTCAGCCTCCAATACAGTTAGCTGTTGAGATCCCCCTGTCACCCCAGAGATACAGATGGGTTCTGCCCCTTTATAGCTTGATGGCATTAGAGTACACTGTGCACCGGTATCCACTAGAGCCTTATACTCCTGTGGGTCTGATGTGCCAGGCCATCGAATCCACACAGTCCAATAAACCCAGTTGTCCCTCTCCTCCGCCTGGCTGGAGGCAGGGCCCCTCTAGTCCCAGTCATAGGATTCTCCACTCACTTTCTGTAAAAATGGATTAGAATTCCTTCTCATAGGATCAGGAGTAAGATCAGCCCTTCCACTCTGTCTGCCACACTACTCACACAGCTCACCGGAGGCTGACGCAACCATTTTCCTGGAAGAATCCTCATTTGTGGTTGTTTTTCCTTGCAATTCACGTACCCATGCATCTAGGACCGAGGTAGGTTTTCCATCCCACTTCTTCATGTCCTCTCCGTGCTCACACAGGTAGGACCACAGGGTACCCCATGGTGTGTACCTTCTCTCTCCTCTCTCTTGCCCAGAAGAATACCTTCTCCTAATAGCTGAGATTATATTGGTCCATATAGGTGGGCGGCCAAACTTATCCTCAAATCACTGGAACTCTCGGGACCATTTCTCGGCTAGTATGTCTGGCAGTTTCTCCACAGCCGCGATGAGGGAGGAAGAGAGACTTTCTTCATGTTGCCAGAGTTGGCCAGCCAATTCATCTACTGTTGGTCCCTCTTCATCTTTCCAGTCCATTACTGCCAATGCATTGGCATACGACGATGGTGCACTCCGTGTAAACTTCCACCACATGGGTCGTGTGCAGTGGACTTCATCTGGATCTGTGGGTAACCGCCCATCGTCTGGGTCATAATAAACCATCTTCCGCATGGCTAATTCCCTCAGGTACTGGATACCTCTCTCCATGGTGGTCCACTTGCCTGGGTGACATACAACATCTTCCTTGAAGGGGTACCTTTCCTTCACACTTGACAGAAGTCGCCTCCAGAGGCTGAGGGCTTGTGTCTTTTTCCCAATTGCCTTGTCAATGCCCCCTTCCCTAGAAAGGGATCCCAGCTGCTTGGCTTCCTTACTCTCTAATTCCAAGCTACTTGCCCCATTATCCCAGCATCGGAGCAGCCAGGTGATAATGTGCTCGCCTGGATGACGGCTGAAGTCTTTTTGCATATCTCACAGCTCACTTGGGGATAGGGATCGGGTGATTATCTCTGGTTCTGCCTCTTCCTCCTGTTCTCGTGATGACCCTGCTTCACCTTCATCCTTCGCTAAGCGAGCTGGTTTTTTGTATATTTCTTCTTCTGTATAGGGGCGATTGATATTGGCACCGGTTGATTCTCTAGTTCAGCTGCATCACCCATCGCCAAGGTCTGAGTAGCTACAGTGCTTATCGCCGGGGTGTGAGTAGCCACAGTTGTGGGGACTGGAGTAGCCACAGCGCCTGTCATTGTGGTTTAAGTAGCCACAGTACTTGTTGTGGGAATTAGAATAGCTGCAGTGCCTGTTGCCAGGCTTTGAGTAGCCATAGCACTTGTCACCAGGGTTTGAGTAGCCGCAGTGCTTGTCATAGGGATTAGAGTAGCTGCAGTGCCTGTCGCCAGGGTTTGAGTAGCTGCAGTGCCTGTTGTCACGGTTTGAGTAGCCGCAGTGCTTGTCGTAGGGGTTGGAGTAGCTGCAGTGCTTGTCGCCGGCGTCTGAGTAGCCGCAGAACCTGTCGCGGGAGTTGATCTCTGGGTGGTATTTTTAAATAGTTGTTTAACCCTAGACAAGATCTGAATCACATTCAGGAACAGGCTGGTTCCTAGCAATAGGACCATGCTGAGTTCAACATCCCAAGGACATTCAAAATTTACCAACTCCTTCAATGCTATTGTAATTAACCTGGCAGAGAAAGGGAAGATGTGGGAAGATGTCTCCCCAATAGGTTGGCTCTCCGATGAGAAAAGGTACAAGGTGTAATTATTAATAGTTTCCCATAGATGGCTCCCGAAGTACAGAGGTGACAACAATGCTGAGTACAAACACCCAATTAGTTTCACGACCTGCACTTCTATAGTTTCATAAGCCAGTGTTACGAACAACAACATGATAACTCTAGCTCGGTTCCCATAGGTGATAAACAGCACAACAGGGAGCATATACTGCAAGTAAGGTATTACATAATGCAACTTTAAGAACAAGCGCACCAACTTTAAGAGCAAAAGAATCCACATTGTGACCAGTAACTATCAAACCAATACAATGAATACTTATAACAAATTTGTTTTAACACACTCTGATCAGATCTGTCGTTATCTCAACCCTTTGTGCCCCACATTGGGTGCCAAAAAGGACTGTCGTGATTTGACCCCAGCCAGCAACTCAGCACCGCGCAGCCGCTCACCCCTCCCCCCTCCCAGTGGGATGGGGAGGAGGATCGGGAAAAAAAAAGTGAAACTCGTGGGTTGAGATAAGAACAGTTTAATAACTAAAGTAAAATAAAATACACTACTAACTAAGAATAATAAAAATATAATAATAATAATTGTAATGAAAAGGAATATAACAAAAAAAAAAGAAATAACACCCAAGAAAAGACAAGTGATGCACAATGCAATTGCTCACCACCCGCTGACTGATGCCCGAGCAGTGATCCGCCCCTCCCGGCCAACTCCCCCCTGTTTATATACTGAGCATGACGTTCCATGGTATGGAATACCCCTTTGGCTAGTTCAGGTCAGCTGCCCCAGCTATGCTCCCTCCCAGCTTCTTGCACACCTGCTTGCTGGCAGAGCATGGGAAACTGAAAAGTCCTTGGCTTAAGATAAGCGCTCCTTAGCAACAACTAAAACATCAGGGTGTTATCATCAACATCATTCTCACACTAAATCCAAAACCCAGCACTGTACCAGCTACTAAGAAGAGAATTAACTCTATCCCAGCTGAAACCAGGACATTATGTACCAAAAGTAATTTTAAAGAAACCAAAAGTTAAAAATATTGCGGGCAAAATGTTAGATTCTCTTTATCAAAACACAAGAATTTTATTATAGGAAAGCAAACACATAAACTTCTTATTTTTTCCAAAAGTTTTTAAAGGGCAGCAAAAAGCTTGCTTAAACAGGGACTTCTCACCTGAAAAGCAGTAGCTGAGCATTTTAATTTTTTCAAACTGAAATTATAGACATGCATATATGTATATGCTCACATGCACATCCCCTCCCCGCAGTGACAGAGCCTTGCTTGCTCCGACAAATGATAAAATCACTGAAGGTACTAGGATCAGTCCTAAGTAGTGACTGTTTTTTTTAGGAAAAGCAAAATAAAATGAATCTTGCTACTTGCCCAGTTCTTCAGTGGCATAGTACTTACTGTTGGGACTATTTGAGGTCAGTGAGTGTAAAGAAAAACATCCCATTTAAAAACTGCTAGTTATGGGCCCTGATTTGGCAAACCACATTAGTTAGTGATTAATATTAAGGACAAATTTAAGTCCAAGAATGCTTTTCTGACTAGGGATTTACACGCAGAAAGAGGTCCTCAGTCATACCAGCTGCTGACTGATTATCATTGTTGTAAATGTGCATATTCCTTCTAATTATGTAAATATGTATATCCCTTCTTTTAAAAAAAAAAAACACAGGCAGAAACTCTTAGGTACTGTAACAGGAAAAGTAGATATATGCTTAAACTCAAATCTCAGACTTAAATAGCTCATAACTTATGTCTTGAGGACATTAGGCTGTTCTGCAAGAAATCAGTTGATGCAGTTGCACTAATTAAATGGAGAAAGTGTTCTGAAGTTGTAGGACTTTTTAGCATAGGCTCTGCTTTTTGGCTTTTACAGTAATTCCGTGGAATTTATTTTTGAACAAGCAGATCCAAGCTATTATTGGCTTAAATGTTATCTAAAGAGAATATGCTCAGTGTATTTTATCTTTGATCTTACTGAGGAGTATCATCCCTCTGCGTTAGTGTGCCCTAGTATAATCCAAGATTACACATAGACTATGTACAGCATGCTTACAATGTTGAGAAAATTAAAAACAATAGAAGCAACTCTGGATTTATAAATTCTAGAATTCTGTATAATCTAGAATCATAAGTACAGTAAATATATATATATAATTGGCACAAAACCAGTAATAGTATAGTAGGTATTCAAGAAAGTTGCTGCATGTTTAGTTCATGCTAATTTGCAGAACCATGATCAAGTCAGGTGAACAATCGGAACTATCAGATTAACAATTCAGCATTTTTAGCAAATTGTCTTAACTAGATTTTTTCTCCTTTTCCCTGCATCCTTTCTCTCTCTTTCTCCTTCTCTTACAATACCCTACTTGCTTGCTTGCTGCCTTTCCTGCATCCTAAAATATTTTCATTTCTTCTCTAACATCTTTGTTAAAGAACAACATAGTGCTTTGCTTTTTGTCCTGACACTCTGGAGAACTCCTTGTCATGTCTTTATTTCACCCACAGTGTGACTGATTCCTCACTTATTTCTCAAGAGTGAAAGAGTAGGTGAAGGGAGAGAACGGGGTAAGGGCTTGGGTTTGTTTTCAGTTTTACAGACTTATGCCTGCCCCCTTCTTTCTTCCCTTCCTTCCCTCCCTCCCCAGCAATACATAAAAAAATCATTCCCATTCATATTGTGTGCTCACACACACTGGGAGAAATTACAGGCGCTCTGTTCGGGGTTGCCTTGACAACTTCAAGGCTTCCATTTGCATGGGGACCGGTGGCACAGCAAAGTTTCCCAGGCTCCCTGGGGAAAGGGAGGGGAGGGGAAGAGAGGAGGCAGAGGTGCTGGAGCCAGAAGCTGTGTGGAGGAGAGAGCAGCGAGCAGGATGAAAGGGGCACATACATCTCCCGCGGGACAATGGGAGTTTTGCTGGCTGGCTGTGAAAGGACACACTGAGGATACAATGGTCTGTGATACATGAAAGCTTCCAGACCCTGACATGAAACCCTTCCAGAGACCCATTCAGCTCTAAGAAATCTTGTCAACATCTTAAAATGTAAAGAAAACAAACCCCTTCATTTTCTCATGTTTTAAAAACAGATTTTAAATATTTTTTCGATAATTCTTGTTGTTGGTATGCTGGAAGCTTTTGCAGTTTCAGCCCTGGAAGATACTGAGTGTCCCTCTTGTGAATTCCCTGAGTTCCCATTAATGTCAGTGGGAGGGAAGGCTGCCCAGCAGCTCCCCAGTAAGGGCTCTCTGAGGTGAGAACTTGCTTCCTCCTCATATAGCTTTTGTTCATACTTACGCCTGTCATCCCTCTGCTTTGAATGCTTACTGCTATACATGCCACGAGCAGAGCTCAAGAAGAGAGGAATTGCTGTCCCCTACTTTCAAGCTGAGAAGTCATTTATATGATAAGCAAGAGCAGAAATGAGACTGAGCAACCTAAAATAAGGGGCTGTGTAGTCACAGCCAGAGTGCATAATAGGAAATCAAGCTCTAAAGCAGCTTATAAAGAAAAGAGCATGACTCTTGCTCCCTGACATATCACTTGCACACAGTTCACCACTCAATCCCAAAATCAGTCCAAGAAAGAAATAGGATCACAAGCTCCAATCCTTCAACACAGCAATCTTTAGTGGTAAGGTATGCCCTACACTGACTCCTAGTGATTTTTGGAGTGTAGGAGACTCAACCTAGTATCAAGTGTGGCGTACAAAGAAAATTAGGCTTGGTTAAAGCAGTAAGAACATATGCCTGCGAACCCTCTAGACTGAGTGCTCAGCATCTGGTCCTGAATCTATTACCTGGCAAGGGCAGGATACTGGGAACTGACTGATTTAACATCTGTGCATTTCCAAATCTTCTCACCAAACTATATAGGTTAAATTTACCTTTTCATGCTCAGGATGTAAACCAAGTGTAAAGTTGGTCTTAGCTAAAATGAAAAACTACACAGCCCATTGCTGCTACTTTAGAAATAGCAAGTAAGAACATAAAACAGCAATTAAAATATATAAAGACAAAGTTGACAGGACTAGTATGCATGCATTCATTTTTCACTTTTTAAATTACACTTCTTTTTAAGTTATATACTGATACTTTAAAAATAAAATTTGTAACAAATGCTGTCTGAAATAAACATTGTACAACTCAGTAGAAGCTCTGAAAGACTCCAACAATTCTTAACTTTATTTTTATGCATTGGTTAATTATATTTGCATTATTTTGCATTTGCATTATTTTGAGGACTCTAAAAAACCAAGCAATACTCCATCCGCTGACAAGACTGGCTATAGGATTTACTTCTTGTTTGTAAAAATAACTATTTATTACTTGGTAGCATTTACCATTTTCCTCACAGAATTTCAAAACATAAATGTAAACTTACCACAAGCATTATCATCCAGTTTTACTGATGGAAAAGCTGAGCAGAGAAATGAAGGATCAAGTGCTTCAAATGTTGGATTTCCATTTTCAGTTTCTTCCTGTGCCTGTAACACTTTGTTCTTCCACTACAATGGCACATATAAATCAAGTAATTCAGGGTGCAAATCTAGTAATCACCCTTTGCAATTCATTTTGTGGGTACAAATCTTACTGGCTCTAATTGCTTCTGCCGAAAGGACAGGCAAGCCCTAGCTGAAATGAAAGGGTAAGTATGAAGCATGCGATTGGTTTTATACTTTGAAGATTTGATCAGAGCCTGGAACACAGCCTTGATCTCAGTTACATCAGTGACTATCTAGAGTAGTTTCACTGTAACTCTAGTAGCACATATTTCCTCCTTTAGAAGATAGACAGAAGTATGATATATCCACAATGATAAGCATTTTGAGAAAATATTTAGTTTTGCCAGGCCATGACTCTAGTTTTATGTTTCCATATTATTTATATTCACACAGTCCTTTTGCCTTATTTTAAATGCTTTCTCCTCTAAGTACCCAGAACAGAAGATAGGCAACTTTCATTATCTTCTATACATTCAAAGATGGCATCTAGATAAATATGTGGGCAGTCCACAAAAGTTTGGATTAGATAGTGCCATATAGAGGTACATAGGAGGAGATAATAAAGCAGAGATCTTTTCCTGACCTCTTTCTTCATTCTGCACTTTGAAAGCATGATTCCAACAAGAAACACCAGCACTGTTTTGAGACAGATGGTGTAGCCCTCCAGATGAAGTATGGGGAAGTTATAGACTACTTAAAATTTTAAGGAGAAGGAGCAAAGGGGCATTTTAAGGAGAGGAACGCTAATTGCACCTGTTTGGAAAGAGAAAGAGCATTTCCATTTCTGACAGTCCTCATGAGACACTCCTTCTCAGAAATTCAGAGCTCTTTCCCTGGCAGAACTACACCTTCATTTAAAAAACACAATGCAGCCCTGTTGGTGCAATCTCATGAACAAATACTTTAGCAGATGCCATACTGAGCATCCTAGTATTCATATTAGATCAGATGCATTAAGACGAGCCAAGAATTAGGAATAATGATGTCGCAAGTTTTGCAAAGCTTATAAAAGATTCTAAATGCTTATTCATACAATAGTAAGGATTTTCTGAAACAAGCTAACAGCATTTAATCTATTTTAAACTCCCATGGCTTGGGACAGAGGTAAACTCAGGTCATTCCATTAGGGATTGAAGAAAACTCTTCGTACACATTAATTGTAGCAAACATTATCAACATTACTTGAGGGTACTCTGTTTTCTTTCTTACCATTACAAATTCGGTGCAGCACATTTCTAAGGTACATTTTTCAGACTATGGTAACTATGCTAATCAAAACCCATGAATTGGCTCACTGGAATATAGGGAGTGCCACACTGCATCAGATCAATAATCTTTGCTTTTAACAAGTGTTAACAAAGCACAGAAAGCTGTAACTCTTGTAATAGAAAATTATGTAATAACAAGCATTAGGGGTGGGATGGGAAGACAGTGGCAGTACAAGCTGCAAAAGAGGGCCAACTTACCTTGGGTAGCTTTAAATGTACTGGTCATCAAAACTCTTCCCACAAAACCATTTTCATCATGCTGAGTTTATAGTCTTTACTCACAACTGTATGAGGTGAATGTCCTTGTGCTTAAATTTACTAGGAATTGCTGCCCTGGATAGTAAAGCATCAGGGAAGATGGGAGTCCGAGCAGTAGTCTACTACATGAGTACTACGATCGTTGCTGTACTGATTGGTATAATCATTGTGGTCATCATCCACCCTGGGAAAGGTACTAAAGAAAACATGCACAGAGAAGGCAAAATCGTGCAAGTGACAGCAGCAGATGCCTTTCTTGATTTAATCAGGTATGGCTATGATATTGCACATTTTCTGTACCAATAACAACAACAGTGATATTTAGATTCACACAAGAAGGATAGTAGAGAATTTTAGACAGTGAATGCCTAAATTAGCCAAATTTCTTACCAATATCTCTAACCCCTACAACACTACAAAAGAATACATGGACTTATTTTCAAATCAGGCTGTTGCAAGGGAAGAAACTGCTTTTAATATTCAAAGAAAGAAAGAAAGATTCTTTCTTTCACACATGAAAGAAAGACTTCTGCTATCTGCATGGGTCTTTTCCCCTCCTTCCATAGCACAATCCTTATTACCAAATTCCTCTGCTTTCCCTTACTTCCAAGTTTCAACAGTTTTATCACTTCACTTGAATCCCTGATTTAGCTATTAATCTTAATTTTGAATTGTAACCACCAGTCTGGGTGCATCTATTCAACCTTGTTAAATTGTATGGATGGGAAATAAATTCCAGGAACAGGCAAGTAAAATGCTTGAAATAGAGGGGCACAAATATAAAATCTTGTTTTCTCCTTGCTCAGAGACTCTGCAGTGCCTCTTTTATAGAGCTAATATGTCACAAATGTATTCCAGGGAGTAGGGAAGCTGAGGTTTTAAACTCGGGAGCTTTTCCACAGGTAAAGCCACCAAAATTTTGTGTTCCACTAACCCATTTGGACAAGCCAGAGACATGGAGAAAGGCCTCCAAGAGTCATGCTGCCAGGAAGGGGGACTTCAGAAAGACCCATGAAGAGGTTTGCACTCAGATTCCTCAAGATTTATTCAGTTAGGGTGCTTCTAATTCCCTCAGAAATGTCACCATTCTGGAAAGCAAACAAGCAAATCCTCATATGTAACAAGTATACACACACATATATATTTATATGTGTATGTGTTATTATTAAAGAATATTCAAACTTCAGAAATATTTATTTCTTAATCACGACAAGACTCTAAATTGAGTGATGTCATGATGTACTAGGCTATGTGACTGCAAAATTTGTTTGAGATGTAGAAATGCATTAAATATTAATAACTTCTTTATTCATCTAGATTCAGACAGCATTAATAAATACAAAATTAAAAGTCAACACTGACCCACAGAGCTTTGTTCATTTGGTAATTTAGCTAATATTCTGCTCCATAACCAGACCTGCTATACAATACTGGATACAGAGATTGCAATTGACAGGATCTATCCAACCCTACTACATTTCATCCTGATAAAGCTAATCAGGCCAATGCTATATGCAAAGCTTTACTCACTGTATACACAATTACATATTGGTGTTAGGATTCCTTTGAAAATTAGCTGGTCAATTCTTTTATTAGCTGTGCCACTACTTAAGGTATTACTAGAGTCTTATTACTTCTCATGTTATTTCCTTTCTTTTTCACAGAAATATGTTCCCTCCAAATCTGGTGGAAGCTTGCTTTAAACAGGTAAAAATGTTTTGTTATTTCCAACTAAAACATATAATAAAGTAAAAAATTTAAATGTAATAGTATTTTCTTTAGAAATATCATGTACTTGTACTTACAGCAGAAACAAATCTTATGTATCCTGCCAGCTGTCACCAAAAAAACCCCAACCAAATCTGTGCTTTGTTTTCAATCATATTGTCTCAGTATTTGCTATGAGAAGTGAAGAAAACACACCTGGCACAGCAAATCAAAAAATAAGTTTTTTCAAAATGTCAAATTCATAAGTCCACAGCAAGCTTCACTGAAGTCAATATAGAATTTACTTTTCAAAAACAGTGTTATGTTAAATTGGGAGATACTGAGATATGTACCATCTGTACAAAGACTGGAAGATGTTCAAGAATGTCATGTGGGGAA
This sequence comes from Gymnogyps californianus, assembly GCF_018139145.2. Lineage (NCBI taxonomy): Eukaryota > Metazoa > Chordata > Aves > Accipitriformes > Cathartidae > Gymnogyps > Gymnogyps californianus. The sequence continues at coordinate 137,650 of NW_026114485.1, read as the reverse complement.
ATGTGCATAGGTTAGAAACTGAGGCAACAATTTTGTGGACATCAATAACAAAATCAAACTAGGGGACTTCCTGTCACCTATGGTAGGAGTGCACAGGAATGTTCTTTCTATGTTGCTTCCCAAATTCCTCTATCATTAGCCTGGTCTTAACCTTGACTGTTCTACAGAGAAAATAATAGTAACTAGTTACATTCCTCCTTTAAAAAGAGAACATGATAGTTTCAGTGAAACCTATAATGTGTATTGCCATAATCTAATTGCTTCATATTGACCCCACAGACAATCTTGAACTGATATTATTTACCAGTTATTGCTGTAGCAATTAAAAAAAGCTGGAATGTGGAGGTCAAGAAGCAAGAGGATAAAGTAGAAACTTTCCAAAGTCCAGCTGAGTTACATCTTGCAGAAGAATTGAAAAGAAACAGTAACATTTTCTTTAGTTACATAAACAGAAACCAACAAAAAGCAATGACTTTCTAGATTAAAGATTTGGTCGAGATTAAAGATAAACTAGTCCCAGGTGCAAAAACAACAAATGCTATGCCTCTGTTTTCAGTAAGGATAGTGATGCAGAAGAGCAGTATGGAAATACAAAAGTCTGTATCTAAACTAGAAACAAAATTCAAAGAATTTAATGTAATAAAGTCAGGGAATGATATCATTTTTATTTCAAAATCATGAAAGAATTAGGGCATAAAGTTACAGACCTAGCAGCAAGTATTTTTAATAAATATGTCAAGTTGGGAAGTTATTATCTATAACTGGTGAAAGCAATCATAATGCCTTTCAAATTGCAATTTCAAAAAGATTTGGGAATTGATTTAAGCAGTTAATAACCCATTAGCCTGATCTTGGTTGTACTTAAGGATACAAGTACCTTGAGGGAAAGAGTAAAGACTTAGTAATAAATGAAAATGAAAAATACACGAAAAAAAGATAAAGAATAACACGGGTTTCTGAAACAGATTTTACCAGAATAACCTTCCATCTTTCTTCCACAAGATTGCTCATTTTCTTATTTTCTTTTTTTTTTTTTTTGGTGCCACAGAAGTGCAATGGATCTAATCTCTTTAGACTTCTGTAAAAGAGAGTTTTTAATTTGAGGGAAGTTAAATAGTTGAGCAGGGGATAAGATTATTGTGAGAATTGTAAAATTTGTGGAGATAGCAATGGAAGTTGCTGAAGGACTGGGCGTATTTCAATTGATATTTTTATGAATGACATTGCCACAAGATGCACACAATGAAATTTACAGATGACAAGAAAGTTGAAGAACTTTGTATCGAGATATCTAACAAACATCAAAGAAGGTAGTATGTCCCTGGCACACTGTAACACTATAAAGTCACAAGAACAAAGTGAATTGGCTCTTACAGACATTGGCATGTTCAGTTATCTCCTGGTAGCTCTTCATCACATGTGAAATAAACATTTAGAAATTAACTGTAATTTCTGCTTTGAGATGGGAAGTCATCATCACAAAGAAAAAAAAATTAAAACCCCTCTAATTCAGCTCTAGGATATATTAGGTGACATAACTCCAAGAGAGGAAATAAAACAAGAGGAATGTGACTGTCTGGAATATTGGGTATATTCTGGTCATTACGTTCAAGGCAGATTAATGTAAAATAAGCACAATGGAGAGAAGAGTTGCTGTTCAAAAGAACATAGCGTATAAAGCAAAAAGAAGCTTGCTTTAAAAACTATTCAGATATAAAAAACAAAGTGGGAGCAGAGCTGTATAAGATAAAGAAAAATGTTTATACAAGAAGAAATACAAATCACTATGACTGAATTTAAAGTGGGAATTAGTAAGGTTTTTAACCTTCATTACCTAAAAGGTGAGATCCTGGAAAAATCTTCAATTATGAGTCATGGGGAAAAACTACGTCATCAGTTTTAAGATACGACTTGAAAAATTCATTCAATAAAGTATCCTACAGCAATAGGAAACTCAACTCAGTGACTAGCTGTTGTGGTTTAACCCCAGCCAGCAACTAAGCACCACGCAGCTGCTTGCTCACTCCCCCCACCCAGTGGGATGGGGGAGAGAATCGAAAACAACACAAACTCATGGGTTGAGATAAAGACAGTTTAATAGGACAGAAAGGAAGAGAAATAATAATAATGATAATAATAATAAAATTACAATATCAATAGTAAAAGAATTAGAATATAGAAAACAAGTGATGCACAATGCAATTGCTCACCACTTGCGGACTGATGCCCAGTTAGTTCCTGAGCAGCTTTCCCCCGTCCCAGCCAACTACCCCCAGTTTATATACTGGGCATGATGTCATATGGTATGGAATAGCCCTTTGGCCAGTTTGGGTCAGCTGTCCTGGCGGTGTCCCCTCCCAGCTTCTTGTGCCCCTCCAGCCTTCTTGGTGGCTGGGCATGAGAAGCTGAAAAAATCCTTGACTTAGGATAAACACTACTTAGCAACAACTGAAAACATCAGTGTGTTATCAACATTATTTTCCTACTAAATCCAAAACACAGCACTGTACCAGCTACTAGGAATAAAATTAACTCTGTCCCAGCCGAAACCAGGACACTAGCAGTCCTAAATCTATGTTCTTAATTAAAGATGTCCTGTAGATTCTTTTTACATTAAGTATATTGTATTTCTCATGTGCTTTACAGCTTAAAGGGATCTCCTAAAAATGGTTCAAAAAACAGAAAATATTTAATGAAAGTTTTTTCTGACTTTCGTCAGCAGATATGCTTACTGAAGCACCAGGTTTTTAAATCTGTCCTACTGATACTATTACCTTTTGAATCAGGTACCAAAACTTAGATTTTAGGCATAAGTTATTTTGTTGAACCAGATTTGTTACACTAAAAACATTTTACAGGAGAAACAAGTATCTGTAAGATTCATAGGTATCCAGATGACTTTTTATATCTGACTCTGTAACTTTCTTTTCAAAAGTTTACATCAGGTTTTTCATATGTTTCTCAGAAGATATATGAAGAAGGATGATCCATCTGGCACTAATCTGGTTCTGTAACACCATGTTTGCTGGCCCAAACACAAAACACACTACTAATAGTAGCCCACACTCAAAGGCGTAATACTGATCCACAGCTTTGCACACCTGGAAACCATCACTGGCATATACACTCCACATTCAAATCACATCTTTTGATATATTAGATGCTCACATTCTGTCTTATATCATCCTTAGGCAGGTTTCTTTCCTGACAGAGATCTGCACTGGAACCCACTGGAAGGTTTTTCTTTCTTTCTCACCATGGCCAGCAGACAGGTCCTCTAGTGACTGTGTTAGGACTCACAGCAAATTTTGAACCTATTATTTCTCCACCAATAGCAAGCCCCTCCCAAAGCAGCTCCACTGACACACAGGACCAACTATCATTTCAAAGTTTTTTAACCTCAAAAGATCAACTATTACTCAAATTTTGTGACACTAATATGTGGAAAATTGTACTTTCCTTCAAGTAATTCATTTTAGTGAAGTAAAATTAGTTTTCTGGACGTGGAATTGCTCTCCTGCAAAATGAAATGGAGGTGCTGTGTGGAGAGGGGTAACCAAGGTGGGGAGGGCTTCTAGATGGAGTTGGGAAAGCTTTTAGAAGATTGCTGCTGGGACAAGAAGAGCCAGGAAGGAAGACTGGGACCTTAGGACTCATTTAGGAAGGATCTTCCTAAATTTTCTGCTGCTTCTCATTTAGTCTAATGGTCCTTTGGATTCCCTTTCCTGTTCTTCTTTCCCAGCAAGTCTGTGAGGCAAACAAAGCTGCCTCCTCTTGCTTCTTCTCCTTCTTTGCACATTTTCTTCCCCAGAAACAGGAAGAATAGTGGAACAAAATGTCCCTTTCCCTCTGTCCTGGTTTCGGCTGGGATAGAGTTAATTTTCTTCTTAGTAGCTGGTATAGTGCTGTGTTTTGGATTTAGTGTGAGAATACTGTTGATAACACCCTGATGTTTTAGTTGTTGCTAAGTAGCGCTTATCTTAAGCCAAGGATTTTTCAGTTTCCCATGCTCTGCCAGCAAGCAGGTGTGCAAGAATCTGGGAGGGAGCGTAGCCAGAACAGCTGACCCGAACTAGCCAAAGGGGTATTTTACTTTAGTTATTAAACTGTTCTTATCTCAACCCACGAGTTTTACTTTCTTTTCCTCCTCCCCACCCCACTGGGAAGCAGCTGCGTGGTGCTTGATAGACAACTTTGAGCATAAGAAGACACACACATCCACAAAGTTATCCTTAACCTCATTTAGCAATGAAAGAAAGACTAGCTCAAACGACTGTCTCAGAGCAAATAAAGTTGCTCTGATTCCTGTTGCTCAGATGATTGCCATTTTGAATCTCACTCTAAATAAACTGTTTCTCCACTGCTCTGGAAAGTGTTCTAGAAAGACTATTCTCCCTAGGCTAAAGCTAACATTTCTGAATACTTAAGTCTGACCAACAGGATGAGTCAACAGATAAGATCTACATCTCTGTGTACCAGTCTAGCTGAAACGAAAACAGACTTTGCTAAGTGAGGTCCTAAAATCCATATTATATCCCTAAAGAGACTTAACTAATAAAGGATTAAAGGCATCCTCCTGCTGGGACAGAGTTCCAGAATCAGCACAAAAAAGAAGGAATATGCTTATTATAACCTAAAATGATTTCTAACTGGGTTTTTAAAGGTAAGAAACTTCATGTGATTGTGCTTTCTCCCTTGTAGCTGCCCAACTTTTTCCCAGTCCCTTGTTGTAATTTTTGAGCCCAATGGCCAATTCTAACCTAATTTGACGGGGGGGGGGGGGGGGGGGGGGGGGAGGGGGCAAGTCTCAGAGAAATCAAAATTGTGCTGCCACTGAAAGAAAAGCGGTTTATGCTCTTAACCTGTTCCAACAGGCAGCAGCCATTCAGTCAGGCAGCACACATCTAACGCTGTCTAATAGCCATATCATGTGTTGCTTTTGACCTAGTCAAATAGGTAGGAATGAGAGAAGGACCTGAGGGTAATGGAGGAGAATCAGGACAAAGTCAGTTATGATGTGTCTAGGGAAAGTAGGAAATGAATAGGAAATGTGGTAGGAAATTAGGCTTTAATTCCAGTCCTCATTAAGCAGCTTGCTTTTTTACATTTCTCTAATCTGCATGCCCACAAGTCCAACACCCTTCAGATACTTGTATTAAGGAATTTTTACCTAACTTTTTTTTTCTACTCTAAAACAGTAACAAAAATATACATATAATACAGTTATCATACCCACACACATATTTTTAAATAAAAGTGTTTGATGTACAGTGTTAGGCAGTATTTTAACACTCCTGTCACGACTGAAATAAAATCCCTTCAGTGATAACTTCTAGATAATTTCCACTCTAATACCTCTCTGTCACTTAAAGAGGCAATCCCATCCCTCCTTCCCTGGCTGTATAGTCCCAGTCTCAGTGTTTTGCCCTCTCTGGCATTCATCTGATTCCTCAGTGAGCTGATTCACCTCCATAGCCTTTACCAAAAAATAGCCACTTTTTTGCTTGATAAGTTTTCTGCCAATTTAAAGAGTAGGATTGGCTCATGGAGGGATCAAACTAGAACTGATACAGAGGAGAAATTATCACAGGTTGGATGGGAGCGGGTGAGGAAGTGGAACTGTGCTTTTCCATGTCAGCCAACTGTTGGAACAGCTCAGCTGTCTACTCTAACCACAGCCCAAGTCTTAAAACTTTTTAGCAAATTTCATTTAAAACTCAAAAATATCTAACCTCCATGGAGATTTGTTCTGCTACATCTTATTCAGAAATTTTCTGTAAATCTCCTCTAAGCAAGTTTTACTTGAAGTTCTGAAAGACTTAAAGCCTTCAGGGGATACAGCAAATATGTGGAAGGAGTGCATCAAAACTATTCAGGTGTGGAAAATAGCAGAAAATTAGGTCAGTGTTGCTAGATGCTGATATTCAGGTTTCCCATCTTAGTCATAAGTACTCCATTTCACTCAAATACTTTCAGAATGTGCAACAGTCTCCAAATATTACTAATAATACTACAGCTCCTGGACTTAATATTTGGGGGTTTTTTGTTGGCAGGCCCAAAGGAATAAAAATCCAAAGTTGCTGAATAACCTTGACACCAGCATCCCATTGCTTTAATATGGTATTTAGCATCCTGAGATATATTAGAAACATTTTACTAGTGATATTTAGTATTCTTTGCTCAAAATAATTTAATCAGGACAGGACTGCAGGGCTTTTTGAGCCCAGAGAGAAATATTCAGGATACACATTTCTCTTTGGAGAAGTATTAGGTGGTGAAAGACTGGTTTTCAAAGTAGACATTTAGGAGCATATTGAGATTTTGAAATTGATTTGCCCATTCCATAATGGAACCATTTAATGTAGAACCCTGTTCTTAATTAAGAAAAGTGGTGATTTGTTACTGCAAAGCAGAGAAAACTAATGGCTTTGCTATAGCAAAGGAAAAAAGAAGTATGTTATATTTCAGTTACTTTCACTCTAATTTTTTCTAATTCAAAAAGATGAAAAAGTAAGGAAACTCCAGAGCACATGAAAATATTTCAACTAGCCAAAAAAGGCCTATTTATTTAACAGTTGGGAAAATGTTTTTGGGAAAAATAACAATTTATAAAAATGCAAACTAAGAATCAATAGTTTTGTCACAAAACTCATGAGCATGACAAATCTGCGTCTTTGATTTTGACATATTTATGAGAAAGCTAAAGGTGAAGCTTTAGCTCTTGAAGTTAATATGAATTTTTGTTGCTTTCAGGAAAGCTAGGTTTTCATAACAGTACATTCTACTAACAAATATTACACAAAGAATTCAAATGTCCTACAATAGTAATTAATAATTTAATGTGTGATTTTTACCTTTGCTATAATTCACAGAATTCCTATCTTTCTTTTCTTTTTGTCTTACCAGTTCAAAACTAACTATGAAAAGAGAATGTTTAAAGTAGATATTTCATCCAATGACACATCCACAGTGGCTTCCATATTAAGTAATGTGTCAGAAGCAATGGAAACCCTCACTCAAATGAAAGAGGAAATAGTTCCTGTTCCAGGTTCTGTAAATGGAGTGAATGCTCTTGGCTTGGTGGTTTTCTCAATAAGCTTTGGCCTGGTAATTGGAAGCATGAAGGAGCAAGGTCAGGCATTAAAAGACTTCTTTGATAGCCTAAATGAGGCTATCATGAGATTGGTAGCTCTAATAATGTGGTAAGTGCCTCTCTGATAAATTCCATATTAAGTTACTAACAATATTTTTTCATCACAATCATGCACTGGATAGCAAGTCTGTTTGGCAGGAAGTCAGACAATAAGATCTTAACTATCTTGTAGCTTTTTTTTTTAAATGAACCCAAGAACTGTAATTCTGTATATCAATAATTTGCCCAAACATACCTATTCTTTCAGTGTGTTTAGCTTTTGACACAAAAAAATCAGGATATATGGCAGAATTTGCCAAGCTTATATAGAGCCATTCTATGTCTTCATAAAGACAGAGATCACAACGGTATGCTATCAAAGTTTCCTTATAACCTACTCTGACTTCACTAAAGAAAAACAACAAACCTCTCCCATAATCTTATTTCTACACAGCAAGACTAAAAATAAGTATATTTTTTCCAGTAAGTAAAATTCTATTCTGCCAGGAAACATCTATACAAAGCAAAAATCTTTTCTCCTTCTTTATGAGCTCACTTAAGATGATAAAGCAGTGGATGAGAATTATTACTTCTGAGACATTTCTACATGGATTTGATGGCTGAAAGTTCGATTGAGATATGCTGCATAAATTTTGTTCTGTGGTAACTTAGTATAAAAAGACAAGGGGACATTTATGGAAATAAGGCTGTATCAAAAGTCCAGCTGCAGCAGGATTATGTTAGAGATTTATGCTCAGCACTAGCTCCTTCTTCATCTGTAGCTGTGCTTGCCGATAGGAAAAAGCAGATTATACCACCTTTGTTGCTGCCCCACAATGCAGCTAACCTCTGTCATACAGATGGCTTCATGCTAAAGTATTTATCCAGTGCCCCAATCGATAAAATGGGGCATGGCCAGAAACAGCTTGAAATCATCAGAAGTTAGCCTTCTGTGTGGGTTCCTTCCCCAAAAACATGGGAAACAACACTGGAGAGATAATAGAACTGGGCACTTGGCATAGTCTCCAACTATGTTGGTTGAGCCTTTGTTCATACAGACAGAATTATGACAGAATTATAACAGAATTAGCTAAACTAGCTTTTAAATGACACTTGAATTCCAAAGGGAGCTCATCTCCCTACATGTCTGAAAGGCATGCTATACGTCTTCTTGAAATCCTTACCAGATCCTGAATCCAACAGAGCCTATCAGAAACATTCACTGCTGTGGTTTCATCCAGGTTAAACTGTTAAGAGTTAAAGAGTTAAACTCTTGGGCTGCTTCTGAATAATTACAGTCATCCTACCAGCAAAATCCTACATTCATGCATGCATATAAACACAAAAGGTATGGATGAGGGAGTGGATTTCTACTTTGTTCAGTGCAATACTAATTTGATTTCTTATTTGCAGGTATGCTCCACTTGGAATCCTCTTCTTGATTGCTGGAAAAATTGTTGAGATGGAAGATATGGGTGTGATCGGTGGCCAGCTTGCCATGTATACTGTAACAGTTATCATCGGTTTGCTAATTCATGCTGTCATTGTCCTACCTCTTCTCTACTTCCTGATCACTCGTAAGAACCCTTGGGTATTTATTGGAGGCCTAATCCAGGCATTAGTCACAGCTTTGGGAACGTCTTCCAGGTATAATACAATATTTTAAGGTCATATTGTTTTTATAATATTATTGGTTTGAGAAACAATTTTGCCTAATGTAATTGGTTAACTCCATATTCAAATATTCACTTGGGCACTTTATTTCAGTTCCACTGCTCTCCAACAGAGATGATTATTATCATTATATTGATTTGAAGTCTATTTTCTATAAGAACCCTTGAACAGAGATGAAATAGGTCTGTTTGGTGATGCAGACTGTATGGCTGGAACCCTTGTGACTTTGATTAGCCTTGGTGTTTGAGATTTGTAAGTAGTTTGTAATGGCTTGCTGATAAAGGATGCTGCTGGCAAGGGAAGTTTTACATTTGTGCGTGGCAAAATGGAGCAGCAAACAGGAAGGTTCAGAGGGGATTCTGAGAGAGCTTGAGAGCCCTTCTTGGCAGGTGACATTCTGTGCTCAAAATCCTGATAGCCAATGATGGATATCAGGAATGCAATAGAAATGCCATTTTTGCTCTTTGTTGATGAAATCATAGGGACTTCATATGAATAAAAAACCTGTTTGCGTCTATGATGAAAAGAAACATCATTGTAATCAAATATATATTTCTACACCATATGACCTTTCATTTTAATAGATTTTAAAAGCATCTCTTAAAGACAGATGTTTTCAGTCAGCCATTCCATATAACTAAATTCAAGACCCTGGTGTTTGGGATTATTCTGAAGATCTGGATGAGACACTATTGGGACCATTAATGTAGAATCTGATTAAGTTTTGTATCACTGAAAAAACTCTTTAGGACTTTAAAAAATTATGCCAGTATATTAATGGGTAGAGAGGGAAAATTACTAATTTCACATTTGTCATTTTAATGTCAATCTTTGCAAATTTGTGGAATGCCTAAAAGGGAATTTGATTAATAATGATTTTAAAAGGTAGATAATATAACTAATGCCAGTCAACATAGTTTAAGAGAAAATAAACTCAGGGGGAGGGGGGGAAGGCAGTGACTGTGTGCTGCTTAGCTGCCTATCAGGGTTAACCCACAAGTGGTAAAATAATGTAATCGTCCATCAGAATGCCCTTTCCAGGGGAGCCAGCAAATAAAGATGAGAAAACATGCTGTTTGCTGAAGGGCTGAATAGCTCAATTTCTATAAATTCAGGAAAACAATGCTTAGGGGTGATTTAATCATAACTCGATGACATCAAAAATGGGAAGCGGTAATTTTTAAATAGATTCTTCTTCCTAGCATGCTAAAGTATAACAAAATCTGGTGACAAAATACTGAAGTTAGACACATTCAGACTAGGGACTACATAGAGAGCGACAGTAATTAACCATTGGAAAAACCTTCCAAGAGCATCAGGAGAACCACCATCATTAGAAGTGTTTAAATTCAGCCTTGGCATTTTTTAAAAAAATATTCTGATAGATCACATAAAAATTAAGACAATTAGAACAATCTATCTTGTCACCACAAAGCATGACATTCTTTTCTGTCGTGGTTTAACCCCAGCCGGCAGCTAAGCACCACGCAGCCGCTCGCTCACTGCCCCCCCACCCCTGGGATGGGGGAGAGAATCAGGAAAAAAAAACCTCGTGAGTTGAGATAAAGACAGTTTAATAGGACAGAAAGGAATGAAAAACAATGATAATGATAATAATAATATGACAATAGTAATACTAAAAGAATTAGACTATACAAAGCAAGTGGTGCACAATGCAATTGCTCACCACTCGTTGACCGATGCCCAGTTAGTTCCCGAGCTGCGATCCCCCCTCCCAGCCAGCTCCCCCAGTTTATATACTGGGCATGATGTCATATGGTATGGAATAGCTCTTTGGCCAGTTTGGGTCAGCTGTCCTGGCTGTGTCCCCTCCCAGCTTCTTGTGCCCCTCCAGCCTTCTTGCTGGCTGGCCATGAGAAGCTGAAAAATCCTTGACTTAGGATAAACACTACTTAGCAACAACTAAAAACATCAGTGTGTTATCAACATTATTTTCCTCCTAAATCCAAAACACAGCACTATACCAGCTACTAGGAAGAAAATTAACTCTGTCCTAGCTGAAACCAGGACATTTTCATTCCCTCTTTGTAGAATTTATATCATGTATTACCTTCTTTTTGTTTCAGTTCTGCAACACTACCTGTTACATTTAAGTGTCTAGAAGAAATAAATGGAGTGGACAAACGAGTTACAAGATTTGTACTCCCAGTTGGTGCTACAATTAATATGGACGGAACTGCTTTATACGAGGCTTTGGCTGCGATTTTCATTGCACAGGTTAACAACTTTGATCTGAACTTTGGACAGATTATCACAATCAGGTACAGAAGCCATTATTACCTACATCTAATAAAAGCACCTTTGTGATGGCTCCTTCTTGCCATTATATGTGGGATTAAACAAAAGCATCTAGAGCTAAAAATGAGAACTGCTACAGTAGCTGAATAACTGTAATGATTTACATCTTCTGCACAGAAGAGGCCCCCCAGCACATATTCTCCATTAGGTAAACCTTTAAAAAACTGTAGCATGACATACCTATCACTGGACTTAGTAGAGTCAACAAGAACAGTTTTTAATGACTTTTAAATTTTCTTTCTTAAGAACTCATGCACCTTTTGGGAGCTGTAGATTTACAATCAGTACCAGATAGTTTCTAATGCATGTACAAAACAGTAGCATAAGAGCATCACAGTGGCATGGTACAGTGCTAATGCTAGGAGATGTAGTGTTTTCCTAGTCATGATGGTCTCAGGATACAAGTAGAGCAAGCTGTGTAAGGAGCAGTAATACCTTTTATTACACCAGCTGATAGAGGTGGAGAAGATAGGTATGTTTTCAAGCACACAAGCCTTCATGTTTGAAATAGAACAGCAAACAACCCACTAAGTACCACTCAATGATAACTGATCTGCATTAATTTATTATGTTACTCAAACAGTTTAAGAGAAAAGGGTGATGGGTACATGTGCAGAAGAAAGAAATGTCAGCAAGGGGAGAGAGGGACACTGTAGGACAGAGACAGGTATTTTATCACTCCAAAACACTGAAAGTTCAGATATGGTGAACTGGGAATGTAGAAGATTTTCAAGCAGAAGTGCTTCTCTCCATAAAAAACATCAGCTTAATTCAATATTCAGCAGCAGAAGGCAAAACTCTGTCTTCACACTCCGAGGCAATAGTTCCATATTCATTAGTACTAGGGCTGCTCCCTGCCAAATCACCTGACAAAACAAATTCTTCCTAAACTAGATGTAAACAAGCATATTTCTATCAAGTTACTAGACTGTATGATTCAGGGTTTCTGGCAGCTTTGTTTTCTGATGGCTGAATGCCAACTGCTGGAGGACAGATACTTCACCTAACATGAAGTTATAGTGAGATGGACAGAGAATAAAAGTTCTTGCATTAGATCTGCCAGGACAAAATTACCTCCTCAGCTTTTCTTTTAACATGTTTGAGCTTGTGGAGTGAGTTTGTTCGATGGGTGGGGGCATGTAGCTATAATGTTTTTGTCTGGCCCTTAGCATCTAGTAAGGGATTTAACATCTAACAAAATCATGTTTCCAGGGTTCTGGATAAAGGTTTATTGTAAACATTTTGGATTAAGATCCACACTCCCCTGCAGCTGTGTAGCATTCAGATTAGGGACTGGTCTCATCTTTTTCTTTACTACTGAGCAAATGCTTTCTTGCTTCATACCTGGTTTTAATGTTTGCCAGATGATAAGGAGAGTTTATTATGGAAGTCAATTAATTGCTCTTGCCATCTCTTTGCACAGCATCACAGCTACAGCTGCCAGTATTGGGGCTGCAGGGATTCCTCAAGCTGGACTGGTCACCATGGTCATTGTACTTACATCAGTAGGTTTGCCTACAGATGATATCACTCTTATCATTGCAGTGGACTGGTTCTTGTAAGTATTTTTATGGAGTCACTAAGGGCTTAGACCATATTTAGAAGTGCAATAGCCAGGGACATTTTGGCAATACTGTGATCAGTGGTGTACTTCTTTTGCTGTGGAAGGCAGTTGGAAAGAAGTGTTAAAAATAATCACAATTTCTTGCGATTAATGTATTTTCTTAGAGCAGATGGTGAGGGGTGTTACTTAATGATGATTCCTCTTGCATGCAAAAGGGTTACTTAGAAACCTGGATCCTTAGGGTACTAAGAAAACTTTCAGACACACTGTAATTCAATCAACAAAGAATTGCTTTAGTCTTCTATTTTTCATAGGCTGTCAATGAAAACCTTTCCATCAGGCTCAGAGCTGGTTCAGACCCAACCCAGTTCATTGCAGCCCTGCTGACTATCTAATCCAGGAAAGGTTCATATGTCTACCCCATGGACACAGAATTGAAAAACAGTTGTGTAACTCTCTTATCCAGCCACCACAATGTATTGCCCTTCAGTTTTTCCGTTCCTCTGTCTGTAAAAGACTAACTGACACCTGTAGGTATATGGGGAAATCCCTTAGGTCCAGGAACTAAATCAAAGGCAGAAGGTTTCCTCCAACCTCTGTTTCATCTAACCCCTATTAGTTATAGTTTCCAGAGGCTTTTACCCTTCAGTCTTCTCAAGTGATCCCTGCAAGAAGTTGCCCATGTCATTATCAGAACATAATGTCTTCAAATGATTATTGGAACAGGTTGCCCAGAGAGGTGGTAGATGCCCCATCCCTGGAAACATTCAAGGTCAGGCTGGATGGGGCTCTGAGCAACCTGATCTAGTTGAAGATGTCCCTGCTCATTGCAGGGGGGTTGGACTAGATGACCTTTAAAGGTCCCTTCCAACCCAAACTATTCTATGATTCTATGATTCTATGTTTTTCTAACCACATGCCCACAACCTTATGTAGGTGGACGCTTATTAAATAACAGTGCCAGTCACTCCTCGTCAAGCTGCCTCCTACATCTTCTGGGCAGAGCCCTCTAAGATGGCTGAATTGTTGTAGTTTACTTTGAATCATTTTAGCAGAATTCCACCCTAAATTACTGACCGTAGTTTAGGGTCAGGAGGGAAATGACCCTAACAAGGTAGATTCTCATTGGCTTACATGTTCAGAGGATATAAACCCAAACCACCAGAGTATAGAAATGCCTCCGAGAAGCATCTGCCATATGCTCCCTTTGTCATCCTCATCACACAGCTGTTTCTTGCTGTGAAGCTGCCAAGAGTATTAACACATTTTGTGGTCCAAATTCTAGTATATTTGTTAATTTCTGTAGAAGGAATCATGGCATTAACAGTTCAGATAAATGAATATACATAAAATTGCTGAATCATCTAGTAGCTATTTAAAGGCCATTTTAACAGCTAGTCTGCATGCTTCCCTGAACAAGTGATCAAGTCAAGGCTAACTTACTATTTCTCCTTAGGGATCGTCTCCGTACCACTACCAATGTCTTGGGAGACTCCATCGGAGCAGGAATTGTTGAACATTTATCACGACATGAGCTAAAGAACAAGGATGCTGAGATGGGCAATTCTGTGATAGAGGAGAATGAAATGAAGAAACCGTACCAACTGATCTCACAAGAAAATGAGAGTGAGAAGCCATTAGACAGTGAAACCAAGATGTAGAGTAAAGAAGGCATGAGTCCAACACTACAAGTGTGGAAAACACACTTTTTCCAGCCATTTATATCTTGAATTCACCAAGTTCACTTATTCCTTGTTTTCTTCCTTTATGCTAGCACTGGAAAGAATTAATGAAAATATATTCCAAATTAGCAGCGATCAAGGTATATGTTGGCTTCCCACTTAAAAAAAAAACTAACAGGCAACAACACCGGTCCTGCTAGACATGTGCTAACTGAGGATAAATAAAGAGAGATTGTCAATTAAATAAATAAAAAAAAAAATCAGTGTATATGCTACTCAGTCCTGTAAATGTGTTCTTATTCTTTTTCTTTCTTTTTTTTTTTTTTTTATGAACTGGAAAGTAAAAACAGATAACAGAGCCTGAAAATGGTTTTATTTTTTTAAATACCTGTTGCAAAATTCCTAACATCTATAAACACACAATCAATACTTCTAACTTGATAACTGCAACCAGCTAAGTAAATTAACTGGGTTTTTGCTTTTTATCTGAAGTTTTTTTCTCTAGTGTTATATCCTTGTTCAAATACTAGCAGGACAATAAAAAGAAGGACATTAATTGAAAGGACAAAAGAGGAGAAGATATATAAATAAAGAAAAAAATACCCCCAATGAGCAATTTTATCAGCTGAGTTGAAATATTTCTGAGAAAGTGATTTTATCTGGACACAGTTTTTTGCATTAGCCTCAGCTGATCTTGACAAAAACAGCCTAGTCAGCTCCCAATGACTTGCAAACATTTATGTATGTATGGACCTCACTCTGTATTTGCCCCCTTAATTTCAACATCACAACCTAGTTGAATAATCTATGTGTGTTTTTGTAGGAGCAAGGCCCTAGGCTGTATCGACTCTGGGACAGAAAATGTGTCTTCATGTCTCTGAAAAAAAAGATAGCATGCTCTGGGTATGCCAATTATCTACTTAATAAGCAATAATAAGAATAGAAGGCAGTGCCAGCCCTCTGCAGAAGGTGCAGAAAGGTGAGATGCTCAGATCTTAAAGGGACTGGATTCTAAATCTGAATCCCTGAGACCAACAGGAGGTTTTCTGATTGGAAACCTCCCAAATGCTTGGTCATTCCACTGATAAATTATAAAGCTATTAGCTGGATTTACATTTTTCCATCTGGAGAAGAAGGTTCCCTATCTCAATGTGAAATTTCGAAATCCTTGTGTGTTTATCAGCAGCATCTCAAAAAGAAAAAAATAACCCTTTAGAAAGTAAAACTAATGGGTGCTTTTTTACTTTTTACTAGGAAAAATATATAAATTGCAAAATAGTAAATACTGTAATAAATGTTGAAATTTTAATTAGAAATAATTTTGAAGCACAATATTGTAGGTTTCTTTCAGGGAATAGATAAGGAAAGAATGAAAAAAGGGAGATAATGCACTTGTAATCCTGTGGCTTTTTTTGTTCATTTAAATGTTATTCCCTGATGAAGCCCTTTTTTAGAAATATACATTATGTATTTTTTCCTTTTTGCCTTGTGTTATTATAGAGGTTAAACTGGAAAGATTTATAATGCAGTTACAGTTGGGGGAATGAAGAAATATTAATCAAAAGGCACAATAGTGTTGAGTGATCTTTTTTATTTAAATGTTTGGTTCTCTTCTTTATCCCTCCCCCCACCAAAGAATTCTGATAGAAATGAAGGATTCCCTTGCAATGTCCCAGTTGCCACTCAAAAAGATATTCAATATGTTGCTCTTGTCACTAAAAGAACATAAATATGGTGTACAAGTAACTGTAGTGAAAATGTCAGCATGCTGGTTGAAGGCAAACCTTTTCCCATGTTTAGAGCAATGAAGCAAGACTGTTTTATTTAGGACTGAAAACTCCTGCCCGTCTTCTCCAGTTGAGTAACTCAGACAATACAAGCAGGAACTCTCCAGTGAATTAAGCGAGCAGGATTTAATACAGAGTATTGAGCAGTCAAACCTACAAAGCTCTAAATGAATCTCTGACTGAAAGAACACAGGTATGGGGTGGGGTTTTTTTGCTAACAGAATGCAAATCTAGGATACAGATAGATATTTTCTGATATGTAATTAGAGATATTTTTATATAGATACTGTATTCAGAATGTGTGTATAAATGTTAACTGTAGAATTTATGGCATAGCAATTTAATTTTTGTTAAGATTTTGTTTGGAAATACATTGCAAAGACAATGTAAATGGCTGTCTTTCTATGACATCAGCTGAGAAAAATGAATTGTGTCACAAAGAATGTGATCTTTTTTTATACTAGCTTTGTTTCTTATGGAAATCAGGTATTATAGAAAGATTCCCTTCCCCATCCCTCATTGGTTTTGCATTGATATGCACCCAGAGTGGATTGAGAAACATTACTTTGTAGATGTATTTTCAATAAAAATAGTTTTACGTTACTGCTTTTCTGTCATTTAGGATTTCTTTTAAAGGCTCTGTAACAGAAGCTTCACACAAACTCAGAGCAAAAAACCTCATAATATGGGATTTCAGGAATTCCAGACCATTTTATACAGCAGGGCTTTGATATAGCAGGGCTTCCTCACTTCAAATACCTGCTTACAGTTTCATGATCAAAAATAAATAAATAAGTGAAACTGCACAGACAAAAGAAGGCAAGGAAGGGGGAAGGGAGGACCATTAAAAATTAAAAGAACCAACGTTATTCCAACTTAAGCTCATTCAAATTCAAGTATATAAATTCATATTGATATCAGCAAAATATTAAAAAATAAAGCATTTATATTTTCATTGATTCAGCTACTGCAAAGCTGCCAGTTCATTATGGATGTGTAATTAGATGGTCCAAAACTCAGAAAGGTTATTGTGCCATGGGAAGCAAAATACATCCATTGACTGGGGTATTACAATGTCGCAACATTACAGTCATCCTAGACGATCCACTGTTTTTCTCACAGAAGTGGTTTGTGATGGTGTCAGGGTTCATTTGGCAACAACTCCAGCTAGCAGAGTTATCATCTAGTGGAAGTTAATGTCTTGTCAGAAGGACAGGGAAGGTATAAAAGAAAGACAGGACCTGAATCACTTGCATCTGGAAAGCTGTGTTGGTTGGACCAGATGGAGGCAGCAGGGAGAAGTCCTGCCTTCTGGAACATACACCAACAAACAACTGGACAATGACCTCTATTAATTTGTCTGCAGTATTTTGAGTGAAAACAATATATAAGTTCAACCACTTCTGTAAAAAAAAATTTCAGAGAAGACATGGTATTATAAAGCGCATGAGCATAATTTTTCCCATTTTTTTTCTAGTTATCTACTCATTCATTCACTCAATCTTTGTGTTTCTAGAATTACTATCATGGTGGGAAGAGCTAAAGAAAGAGAGTTAGTGTATTACTTGGAGGTATTACTGGCACAGTGGCCTCACTCACTCTTCTGTGCCCCCATGCAGAATAAAGATCTCTGGTATTCCATAATTTTTCAGCAGTGTTTTCATTTGGAAGTTGGGGTACAAAACAGCCATGCCATTCTTAGGCAAGAATTTATGTCTCTGTAACAGTGTGTGGCCAGTATAAAGCAAAGTGATCATGCATGTGGAAAATCAACAACTGGCACAGGAAAGTACTTCTGTCTTCCTTTCTGAAGGACTGAATTTGCATAAGTGACATTTGTGTTCCAATGCAGGCACAACTGATGAGAAATTTAGGGCATTTTTTTTTCAACTGACACTGTAACACGTGCTTGGTTTAATAAAGTGTCGTGGTTTAACCCCAGTCAGCAACTAAGCACCACGCAGCTGCTCCCTCACTCCCCCCCACTCCCAGTGGGATGGGGAGGAGAATCAGGAAAGAAGGTAGAACTTGTGGGTTGAGATAAGAACAGTTTAATAACTAAAGTAAAATATAATACTAACAATAATAATAATGAAATATAATAATAATAATAATAGTTGTAATGAAAAGGAATATAACAAAAAAAGGGGGGGGGGGAAGAAAAAAACCCCAGTGATGCACAATGCAATTGCTCGCCACCTGCTGACCAATGCCCGAGCAGCGATCCGCCCCTCCCGGCCAACTCCCCCCTGTTTATATACTGGGCATGACGTTCTATGGTATGGAATATCCCTTTGGCTAGTTTGGGTCAGCTGCCCCGGCTCTGCTCCCTCCCAGCTTCTTGCACACCTGCTTGCTGGCAGAGCATGGGAAACTGAAAAGCCCTTGGCTTAAGATAAGTGCTACTTAGCAACAACTAAACCATCAGTGTGTTATTAATCAACATCATTCTCACACTAAATCCAAAACCCAGCACTGTACCAGCTACTAAGAAGAAAATTAACTCTATCCCAGCCGAAACCAGGACAACAGGTTAAGGAGCATCCGGGAGTCCGAGAAGGAGATTGACTGGTGGAACCATACTCTGCCCTCACTGGAACAGAAATGTCAACTAGGCATAACACATGACAAGGGGGATCCTGCACCCTCTCTCCACCAGGCAGAAGGCAGTGACTTGAGGAATAGAGGTGAATGGAAACAAGTCTGTCCTCGGGGCAGTGGGAGAAGCTCCTCCTTGTCTACCTTGCCTTCCCAGGTGCCCTTACACAACAGATATGAGGCTCTGGAATTGGAAGAACAGGGACATGATGAGGTGGATGATGATCCATCTATGCTAGAGGAGTCACCAAGGTCAGGTCAGCCTATCCCCCTCATGACCACCTCCATGAAGAAAAGATGGTGGGTTATTGTTGTAGGTGACTCCCTTCTGAGGGGATGTATTGGGTTTATGTGGCAAGGTTTTGGTAGCAGGGAGGCTGCAGGGGTGACATCTGTGGGAAGACTGATGATGATGAGTGTCTGATGAGTCAGGTGAATCTGAAGTTTATCAGTGAAAGAGTCTTTCTCAGCATATAAAATAGAAAATTTAAAATAGAGTATGACATGGCAGCAAACAACTGACAGCAAAAGTGAGAAGAGACCACATGCTTTAGAGGAGAAGCTATGCTGGTGGAAGAGAAAGTATCCTGAATTCCTTAAAGGACTGTTGTGGATAACCACCAGTAGGCAGCTAAACACCACACACCGGCTCGCTCACTCCCCACCAGCAGGATGGGGAAGAGAATCGGAAGTGAGAAAACTCATGGGTTGAGATAAAGACAGTTTAATAAGTAAAAGAGAGAAAAGACAAAACAAGACAAAACGAAGGAAAACAAGTGATGCAAAAAACAATCGCTCATCACCAGCCAACCGATGCCCAACCAGTCCCTGAGCAACGGCAATCCCTGCCTGGCAAAGTTCCTCCCAGTTTTATTGCTGAGCATTACATCATATGGTATGGAATATTCCTTTGGTCTATTTGAGTCAGCTGTCCCGGCTGTGTTCCCTTCCAGCCTCTTGTCCACCCTCAGCCTACTCGCTGAGGGGGCAGAGTGAGAAACAGAGAAGGCCTTGACACTGTGTAAGCACTGCTCAGCAATAGCTAAAACATTGGTGTGTTATCAATACTGTTTTGGTCAGAAACCCAAAACATAGCCCCATACTAGCTACTATGAAGAAAATTAACTCTATCCCAGCCAAAACCAGTATAAGGTCTTTGACCTAAATCTAGGGGGCACATGAAATTAGTGAGAAGAATGAAGCAGAGAAACAGAATAACTCTTTTTTTTTTTTTCATTTTTCTTTTGACATTGTGGTGTGTTAACTTTGGCCAGCTCCCAGCCAATCTCAATCCCCCTCCTCAACAGGGGCTCTTCCATGGGCTGCAGTCTTGTCAGGAAAAATCTGCTCCAGCATGGAGCATTTCAGCATTTTTCCCAACCTAACAAATATTGCCTACTTAATGGAGTCTGAAAACAAAAATACATGGATTTGACATAAGGTTTTAAGGAAATTCACTGCAGATTCTTGAACAGGATTATTGAACAAGCCAAGTGTTTCTCTTCTGAACCCAAATCAGGTTTTAATGATTGGAGGAAACACTGAAACAGAAAGTTGGGAGTGTAGTTTTATGCTTCCTCATGTAGCACAGACACTATTAGTAAAGGTCAGAGCTATTTTTCTCCATGTCTCATTTTAGCATTGATTAGGGGAAAGTCTTGTAGTCAGCAGCGCTAGCACAATCCTGTTCAGAAGAAAGTTGGCAAGGACAACAGGTTTAATGTGGCTGCTACCAATCCACACTGTTAAAGCCTGCTGCCAGTACAACTGATCCAAGAGTAATGCTGGCTCATTGACTTTCAACCGCTCCAGCAGGAAACATCAACAAACATAGCACAGATGAAATGCCTTGGTGGCACCTGGAGAAGACCTCAGAAAAGGATCTGGACAAGCCTGATTTCCATTAGGGTAACCAATTCAGAAGGCCAAAAAACCCCCGCCAGACAGGCAAAGGAAAGCATACATTTGTCAGGTAACTCATTCTTACATCTCCTCCAGTTTTATAAAAGGACTTGCTTATTTTTTTATATTTATACATTAGTTTCTTTTTTGCTGTCCAGTTGTGGTGGATTGACCCTGGCTGGACACCAGGTGTCCACCAAGCTGCTCTATCACTCCCCCTCCTCAACTGGACAGGGGGGAGAAAATATAACAAAAGGCTCGTGGGTCGAGATAAGGACAGGGAGAGATCACTCACTAATTACCATCACGGGCAAAACAGACTCGACTTGGGGAAATTAATTTAATTTATTACCAGTCAAATCAGAGTAGGATAATGAGAAATAAAACTGAATCTTAAAAACACCTTCCCCCCACCCCTCCCTTCTTCCTGGGCTCAACTTTGCTCCCGATTTTCTCTATCTCTTCCCCTTGAGTGGCGCAGGGGGACAAGGAATGGGGGTTGCAGTCAGTTCATCACTCTTCGTCTCTGCTGCTCCTTCCTCCTCACACTCTTCCCCTGCTCCAGCGTGGGGTCCCTCACACAGGAGACAGTCCTCCACGAACTTCTCCAAAGTGAGTCCTTTTCCACAGGGGTGCAGTCCTTCAGGAACAGACTGCTCCAGCATGGGTCCCCCGTGAGGCCACAGGTCCTGCCAGAAAACCTGCTTCAGCATGGGCTCCTCTCCACGGGGCCATAGGTACTGCCAGGAGCCTGCTCCAGTGCAGGCTTCCCACGGGGTCACAGCCTCCTTTGGGGCACATCCACCTGCTCCAGCGTGGGGTCCTCCACGGGCTGCAGATGGATATCTGCTCCACTGTTAACCTCCATGGGCTGCAGGGGGACAGCCTGCCTCACCATGGTCTTCACCAGGGACTGCAGGGGAATCGCTACTCTGGCACCTGGAGCACCTCCTCCCCCTCCTTCTTCCCTGACCTTGGTGTCTGCAGAGTTGTTTCTCTCACATATTCTCACTCCTCTCTCCCAGCTGCTGTTGCACAGCAGTTTTTTTCCCCTTTCTTAAATATGTTACCACAGAGGCGCTACCACCATTGCTGATTGGCTCAGCTTTGGCCAGTGGCGGGTCCATCTTGGAGCTGGCTGGCATTGGCTCTATCGGACATAGGGGAAGCTTCTGGCATCTTCTCACAGAAGCCACCCCTGTAGCCCCCCTGCTACCAAAACCTTGCCACGCAAACCCAATACACCAGTGACAGCCCACAGAGCTCTATGAAGTTTTGACAAAAAAAAATTACTCTAGTCACTTAGTAAAGCAGAGGAACTGTCATCTAGAAATCTATTGCTTGGAAACAATTCGCTTACCCTTCTTTTCTTGCTTTGAAACAAATGTTCCTTGCCCTCCCTGTGCTCTTTTTTTTTTATTGGCTTTCTGGCTGGTGGAAACATCTGTTTGCCTGAAGACAGTTGAGGTTTATGTCCCAGTCCCCCTGGAGAATATTAATGCTCCTGAGAAATGGGTGTAAAAACCCCTCAGGGCACTGATGAGAGGATACTCTTTCCTGTTTAGGTACTAGTACTTGTGAGAAGACGCATAGCATAGTCTATGAAAATATTAGCTGCCCAAAAAAGTTGCAACTTCTGTCTTTGCTAAAATAGTCTGACACTATATATAGATCAAATTGATTTCAAATAAGATCACCAGTGTGATCTTAAGAATGTTTTAAGAATGTCAAAAAGTCCTCATTCCAAACAGTTTTCTCAGCTAGTGTATTGGGTTTGCGTGGCAAGGTTTTGGTAGCGGGGGGGGCTGGGGGGGGGCTAGAGGGGGGGCTTCTGTGAGAAGCTGCTAGAAGCTTCCCCTATGTCCTATAAAGCCAATGCCAGCCGGCTCCAAGACAGACCCGCTGCTGGCCAAGGCCGAGCCAATCAGCAATGGTGGTAGTGCCTCTGTGATAACATATTTAAGAAAGGCAAAAGAAGTTACAGGGGAGTTGCAGTTGCAGACAGAGAGAGCGGAGTGAGAAGATGTGAGAGAAACAACTCCGCAGACACCAAGGTCAGTGAAGAAGGAGGGGGAGGAGGTGCTCCAGGCACCGGAGCAGAGATTCCCCTGCAGCCCCTGGTGAAGACCATGGTGAGGCAGGCTGTCCCCCTGCAGCCCATGGAGGTTAACAGTGGAGCAGATATCCACCTGCAGCCCATGGAGGACCCCACACCG
The DNA here is from genome assembly GCF_018139145.2 of Gymnogyps californianus. NCBI lineage: Eukaryota > Metazoa > Chordata > Aves > Accipitriformes > Cathartidae > Gymnogyps > Gymnogyps californianus. The sequence continues at coordinate 114,776 of NW_026114485.1, read as the reverse complement.
GAGCAGGTGGATGCCCAAAGAAGGCTGTGACCCTGTTTGAAGCCCACGCTGGAGCAGGTTTGCTGGCAGGACCTGTGGCCTCACGGGGGACCTATGCTGGAGCAGTCTGTTCCTGAAGGACTGCACCCCGTGGAAGAAGGGATCCATGCTGGAGCAGTTCATGAAGAACTGCAGCCCATGGGAAGGACTCACGTTGGAGAAGTTTGTGGAGGACTGTCTCCCATGGGAGGGACTCCACGCTGGAGCAGGGGAAGAGTGTGAGGAGGAAGGAGCAGCAGAGACGAAGAGTGATGAACTGACTGCAACCCCCATTCCCTGTCCCCCTGCGCCATTCAAGGGGAAGAGATAGAGAAAATCGGGAACAAAGTTGAGCCCAGGAAAAGTTGAGCCCTGTTTGTCTGAAATAAAATATCTTTCCCTAACACTCTTGTTTCTACCCATTTGTCAATGATTTTATCTTTTGCTTTTAATACTGCAAAAACTAACACAGTGTCCTTGTTCATGTGCCAGCATCCTTGATTATGAACAGCTTGGGGAATAGTGTTTGATAGGTAGCTATTGCTGAAGAACCTGGAACCTAAAAAGAAGAGTACAAATACTTGCTCTTGAACAGGTCCTGTCATTATATGGTGGACACCTGTCCTGCCTACATGTTGCCCTTGCTTTGACCTAATGACGCTGCTTCCCAGCATACATCAGGCCTTAGCATGAGCTGTGTGTTAGCCAAAATCTGAGCAGGATTTGAGTGAACAGTCACAGGTTGCCCTGTGTGGAGTCAGGAGTCGAACTCGATGATCCTTGTGGGTCCCTTCCAGCTCAGGATATTCTATGATTCTATGACTGTGTGTACATAGTTTTTACTATCAGTTTCACTTTTTTATTTTAGAATTTGAAATCTGGAAGGAAAAACATCATTAATTAGCATATCCCCAGCAAGAAAAGAAAGTATAAGAATTCTGTTATTTAGCTTAATTAGCTCTCAATTTCCCAGGAGAGTAGAGAGGTTTGCTAGAGCAAATACAGTAATATGACAAAATCTATGTAAATTAGGCAATGGGAGCATATTTGTTCAATCTCTTTTGGAACACTGGTAATGATTACATAGTGTGATGTGGTGTGATTAGCATCACTTCTGCATCACACACTGCGTAGTTAGGAGCACTAGTGGAGATGAGGGACCTGATTAATCCATCATTTACATAATCCATCCAGGGATAATCAGAAACTGACTCCTAGCTACCATCTTATATTCCTTTTTCTTTTTTCACTCCATCTCCTGTATGCATTTTTTTAAATCGATCAAGCCCTGAAGTAATTAAGGAGATTTTACTGAATTGCAAAAAATCTACATTTGTGTTCTCCTTGCTTGGCAGCAGTGGGGACCATAAGAACTTAAAGCTGCTGAATGTGTATTTGACCATCCTTTAGCCTGGTCAGCTAAGGAGGAGCTAAGCTTGCTGGAGGACTGTGCACTAGCTGGGCTGTCAGGACTCCCTTGTTGGCTTTGTCCTTTGGGATTCTGGTGTTGCAGAAAGCTGGGAGATTCTCTCTCTTCTTTTATTATCAGCACGATCATTGCTGGAACCCAATATTTGAAGTTACTGAGGAACAGAAGTCTGCAGCTGGTTGCCTCGGGACTGATAAGGAGGCTGTGGATAGAGCTGAGTGGAGCAGTGGGATTTGGGTTTGGGATGGAGATGGTGGCTTCAGGACTCTGCCCTAAGGTTACCATCACCGTCCAGCAAACTCTAATATTTATATCGACCAATTTGCATTGTATGTAAATACCTCATAATTTTGACTGTCTTCAATGGGGAAATTTTTTATTGCTCTTTTCTCGATGGGGAAAGGAAACAAAGTATTACAGGCTTTAATTTCAATGACAGTAAGGCTGTTCAGGGATCCTGGCCTACGATCGCTTGGAAAACATGACAGAATAAGACATTTGAATGGTTAATTGCTAGACCTTCCTTCTTTTCTGCTTCCTCAGGCTTTCATTTATTTCAAGAATTATCCCCTGCCTTCCTCTTGCTCCAAAATCTCACTGCCGAAGTATAGTTTCCTTCCTAAGCCCTGGGTCTCTCTAACTTTTCCAACTGAACTTTTGTTTTAAGGATCCTCCTCCCCACCCTACATACATTTTACAGCAGTAGAGAGATCCTGGGAGGATTCAGAGGGAAGACGATGACTGCTTTTTTATCTTAGAAGTTTGTGGTGTTTTCCCTAAGAGAAAGACGTTTTCCCTACTTGACAATTTTCTTTCCTCTGTGGGCCCCATATATTTTTTCCCAGTAAGAAAACTCCTAAAAATGGTATATTAAAAGAGAAAGAATGAGAGACACAATTTAAGTATTGCCTTTATGCAATTTATGGCAAAGTCTCGATATGGAGGTGTTGCATATCTACAACTACCTGAAAGGAGGTTGTAACGAGGTGGGTGTCAGTCTCTTCTCCCAAGTAACAAGTGATTGGATGAGAGGTAATGGCCTCAAGTTGCGCCAGGGGAGATGATTTAGATTGGATATTGGGAAAAATTTCTTCACCAAAAGGGTTGTCAAGCATTGGAACAGGCTGCCCAGGGAAGTGGTTGAGTCACCATCCCTGGAGGTATTTAAAAGATGTATAGATGTGGCGCTTCAGGACATGGTTTAGTGGTGGACTTGGCAGTGTTAGGTTAATGGTTGGACTCGACGATCCTAAGGGTCTTTTCCAACCTAAATGATTCTATGATCCTATACTCCATTAGGATTAGAACAGGATTTTTTTTCCAGTGTACTTTTTATTATTATGAGGGCAAAAGTTAGATGGGTTGGTTTTGCTCATTCTCATATCTAAAGTGTTAGTGATTGGTCATTGGTCCTTCTTTTCCCTGTGTTATATCTCTCACTCCAAAGAATGACCTAAGTGATTGAAAGTGGAAAATAGATCTTAAGCTCAAATTTTGGATGAGGAGTTTGAGGGTAGATGGTAATACTCCAGTTACACAAATGTTGAATGTATCTTTTTCTTTCTTCTTGTCTTTTCTTAAAAATCAGCATTTGAATTTATTGAGGCAATGTCTCAATAAGCAACTAGACAAAATGAGTCTACTCATTAAAGCACTCTCAAAGGCTGGTTTTATAAAGGTCTGGCTTTTAGCTTAGTAAAAAAAATTAACATTTTCTTTATTATATCTTAATCTCACTGTTCAAAAAAAAACCAACAAAAAAAAGATTTATAACACACATACATGTTATACACACTGCTATTCATACAAATCATATCATTATTTCTGAGTGTAGAGAAATGCTAAAATTAATGTATAAATATAGTAACTCACTATCTATTTGATGTTTTAGGGACCCAATCCTCTTTCCACTGAAATGATTAGGAAGATACCCATTATTAACTGTTTAGGGGAAAATATTCTCTAAATTAGGAAACTAAACTAAAAAAAACCCCAAAGCACCAATTTTTATGCTGAGCTTCTAAGTTAACTGTTTATATCTGAGGGACAAAGTGGCATAGACTTAGTTATAAAAGTTTTTTGTCTATGATGTTTGCAAATATTTTTGACTCCTGTGCAACTAATTATGCCATCTTGGCATAACTGATTTGGAAAGCTAGTCAGGTCCATTTTGTTGGTGTGGGGACTGAAATGGAGATGGAAGAGAAGTGAGCAAGTAGTCTGGCACTCCATTCTGAAAAGTTACCGATTTCTGAGATTTTAGAACCAGAGTGGACCATTTTTCTGAATTCCTCCCAATGAATGAATGTGCACAGTTTTTCCTTCCAGATCTCTCTGATGCAGGCACAGCAGACTTGAACTGGAGTTTCCCATTTTCCATAAAGATGATTTTTTTAAGCTATTTTCATACCTCTTCTTGGCTTGAAAGCCTCAGGACATTTCAACACAGTCCCATTTTTCTGTGAAAATATTTCAAAGGGCTTAGGTTTATTTTAAAGCACAAATGCGAAAAATGATGAAAACTCTAAAAATGCAACAGAATAAAAATGTCAGGTTTTTGTCAGCTCTACCTGCAGCAATGTTCTGCGTACTTTCAGAGAACTAGGAAGTAAGAAGATTTCAAAGTAGGAAAAATAATTAAATACTGTTAATCAAACCCAAAATCCCTTACTGAATGTCACCATGGCCTGGTTACACTTAATTTTGGCAAGTAGAATAGTGGTTATCTTTACTTTCATTTTAGCTCTGCTGTTCAACCTTAGAACTATTAGCATCCAAGCAAATGAGCATGCAGGACCAAACTTTCTGACTCTCTTAAACTGCAGTGATGTACACTTACAACAAAAGGGGGAAAATTGGCTTGTTCTTTATCTTCAAACCTTGCTTTTTCTCTAAAAATCGTCCTAAAAAGATGTATGTTCAAGAAAATAGTATTTCAAGTGTGTTCACAGCACCTTGCTAGTGATCATTGTGTTCAGCAGAACAGTACTTTTCTGTCTCCAGTAAGTTATGGAAACCTTGGTTAATCCTTTAGTGCAGCGTGGTTTGCTGCATTTGAGCTCCCAGACAACAATAACCTCTCGTGATTACAGAGCTTCCTGCAGACAGATGGGCCTAATCCCAGCACTCCATCAATTTAGCAATCTATTCCAATCAGGACTTGATGGATTTGATATGCCATCTGTAGCCAAACGAAACATGTTCAAAACAGGTAAAAAAACTGGGAGGCTTGTGAAATCTTTCAGAAAAGCTTTCTGCTGTTACACACAGACAATTATGCCAAGAAGGAAAAAAAGAAAACAAAAAGGACCAAGGAAACTCCTGCCTTGCCCTCAGTAGTTTAGAAAACAACATTCTAACTATATTACTAAGATTGTGACTGGGAAAACTAAGTAAAACTCTTCACATCATACTTTATGCATTGAAAGAGGCAGACAAATTCAGATGAATATGCTTGGTTGAAAAAATAGAGGGGAAGAACAAAAATCTGAAATATTTTTGAAAGAGATGTTTCACTTCAAAGTACCCCCAACAAAATGAATTGCTGTTTGGATCAAACAGGACATTTGTTTGAGCACAGAACATTTCATTTTAGTGAGGTAGAGCTGGAAAAACACTGCTTTGGGATAACTAGAAATTACTTTTTCATTTCCCCCCTTTTGCAATTCAAGTAAAATATTCCATAATAACCCAATACACATACTTCTCCATTAACAACCAACTGAATGCATACACAGTCATGTAGATTCAATTTCCAGTATCAGTCTCTTACTTCTGGCATTAGCTTTGGAAAAGATTTTGTTTCAATGCATGATCCTGTCCACGCAGAGTTTTGTTGACTTCATTGGGAGTTTGAGATCAATGGGTTTGTTTGCAAGATCACAGCTTACTGTACTGCCATCACCATCGGCCAAGAGTGCAGCACCCTTTTATGTGTAATGAAAGGTGAATTAAAGAGGCTTTTAAAAAGCACAGTTCCTAATTATTGATTTGGTGTATATTAGAAGTAGCAGAAGCAGCAGTGAAGCCTTTTTTTTCCCTTAAACTGGAAAAGGTGTTACAAATCTGGGGCAAATAGCAAAAACATGGATTTATGATGTTTTAAGAGAAATAATGTTGTTCAATATTTAAATATCAAAGATCCTGTTTCCAGATTTTATTAGCCTTTATTTATTAGCTATGCCTGATTTAATTGTGTGTGAAAATGTTCAGAAATACTCTAAATAATTAAAGTGAAACAAGTTAATAACAACATTGTAGCTGGTTTTAATGCAAGGTGAAAGCTATGCAAGGGAAAATTATGTTGTGATATTAATTTAAAGCTGTTATAGTTTCTGTACACTCTTTGGATATTCCTTATCTTTCAACACCTCTCCTTAACTGCAAGAATTAAATAAAATTTCCTTAATATTTCCAGCCTACATTGCTGTAGGGCTAAACTGTACATGGTAACTGATAATCTGAAAGTTTTATCTAGGATTTCAAAGAGTAGATATACTTGATTGTCATGGTTTAACCCCAGCCGGCAATGAAGCACCACACAGCCACTCACTCACTCCCCCCCTGGGTGGGATGGGGGAGAGAATCAGAAGGGGAAAAGTGAGAAAACTCATGGGTTCAGATAAGAACAGTTTAATAATTGAAATAAAATTAAAAAAAAATAATAATAACTTGTAATGAAAAGGAAAATAACAAAAAGAGAGAAAAATAAAACCCAAGAAAAACAAGTGATGCAAATGAAAAACAATTGCTCACCACCAACCGACCGATGCCCAGCCTATTCCCGAGCAGCAGCCCCCTGGCCAGCTTTCCCCCTAGTTTATATACTGAGCATGACGTCATATGGTATGGAATATCCCTTTGGCCAGTTTGGGTCAGCTGTCCTGGCTGTATCCCCTCCCAGCTTCTTGTGCACCCCCAGCCTCCTCACTGGCAGGGCAGCATGAGAAGCTGAAAAGTCCTTGACTTAGTGTAAGCACTGCTCAGCAACAACTAAAACATCAGTGTGTTATATCAACATTATTCTCATCCTAAATCCAAAACACAGTACTATACCAGCTACTAGGAATAAAATTAACTATCCCAGCCGAAACCAGGACATTGATTTGGCTTGGATGGAGTTCATTTTGTTCGTAGGAGCCCGTATGGTGCCGTGTTTTAGATTTGTGACTAAAATAGTGTTGATAACACACAAATTTTTTAGCTGTTGCTGAACAGTGCTTGCACAATGTCAAGGTGAATTGGATCTGGCTGGGATGAAGTTAACTTTCTTCATAGCAGCCCATATGGTGCTGTGCTTTGGATTTGTGACCAAGACAGTGTTGATAACACACCAATGTTTTAGGTATTGCTGAACAGTGCTTACACAGAGTCAAGGCCTTTTCTGTTTCTCAGACTGCCCTGTCAGCAAGTAGGCTGGGGGTGCACAAGAATTTGGGAGGGGACACAGCTGGGACAGCTGACCCCAACTGACCAAATGGATATTCCATACCATATGATGTCATGCTCAGCAATAAAAGCTGTGGGAAAGGAGGAGGAAGGGGAGACATTTGGAGTTATGGCATTTTTCTTCCCAAGTAACCATTACGCATGATGGAGCCCTGCTTTCCAGGAAGTGGCAGGACATCTGCCTGCCAATGGGAAGTAGTGAATGAATTCCTTTATTTTGCTTTGCTTGCGTGAGCAGCTTTTGCTTTCCCTATTAAACTGTCTTTATCTCGACCCACAAGTTTTTTTCTTGCTTTTGCTCTTCCAGTTCTCTTCCCCATCCTGCTGGGGAGGGGGAGTGAGTGAGCAGCTGGTGAGTGCTTAGTTGCTGGCTGGGGTCAACCCACCACAGCAGGTTTATGACTGATTTTAAAATAACACTAAATACTGGACATAGAAACTTAATGGTTCCTATTCTCCTTCTGGTGATAAAGGAAAAGCTTTATACAATCTGCTTAGTGTGTAACAAATAACATTTCTCCTGTGTGTGTGAATTGGTATAATTTTTTTTTAAATGAGCAAGGACTTGATCCCTTGTTTCTCCTAAACTTTCAGGAATATAATGTGTCGTGGTTTAACCCTAGCCAGCAACTAAGCCCCACACAGCCACTCGCTCACTCCCCCCACAGTGGGATGGGGGAGAGAATCAGAAGGGTAAAAGTGAGAAAACTCGTGGGTTGGGATAAAGACAGTTTAATAGGGAAAGCAAAAGCTGTGCACACAAGCAAAGCAAAACAAGGAATTCATTCACTACTTCCCATCGGTAGGCAGGTGTTCAGCCATCTCCAGGAAAGCAGGGCTCCATCACGCGTAATGGTTACTTGGGAAGACAAAATGCCATCACTCCAAACGTCCCCCCCTTCCTTCTTCTTCCCCCAGCTTTATATGCTGAGCATGATGTCATATGGTCTGGAATAGCCCTTTGGTCAGTTGGGGTCAGCTGTCCTGGCTGTGTCCCCTCCCAACTTCTTGTGTACCCCCAGCCTCCTCACTGGTGGGGTGGTGTGAGAAGCAGAAAAGGCCTTGATGCTGTGTAAGCACTGCTCAACAATAACGAAAACATCCCTGTATTATCAACACTGTTTTCAGCACAAATCCAAAACATAGTCTCATACAAGCTACTATGGAGAAAATTAATTCTATCCCAGCCAAAGCCAGCACATAATGAATGTAATCTGAAGAGCTTTTATTAAAGATATGTAGTTAAAACAAGGAATGGTAGCTATTTTGAAATCTAATTTGTATTAGTATTCTACTTCTGAGCATTTCCTCTCAACTCCCTTGCAGCATAACCACATCAAACTACAATCCTATGACTTCCTTGGGTAGCTTCTTAGCCTGAAGCTTTTTGAGTATGTTCTTTGGTTTAGCTCAGGTTTTGTAGTCAAATCACTACTGTGTATGGCTGAGTTCTCCATTGAGCTTTAATAACATGTTAGAATGGAGAGTGAAAAAAGTCAAAGGAAATGACTGTCGTCTTTAACAAATATAAAAGATTCCTTCTCCTCTAATTTTAAATTCAAGGATGCCTCCACATGAATAGATTCAAAGCCAGAAAAACACACAATAACAGGTCTGGTTATATGGCATGTTAAACATGAAATAGAGCTGTACAGCACAACCTCTGTTTCTGTCATAACTGGAAAAGTAAAAACATGTTTAGAAAAGAACATAGTCTAATGAAGATGCAACTGATGCTGGGAAGGAAAGAAAGTCTTCTGTCTAGGCTGTCATAGCAGACTGCATGAACACATTCATGCTCATTTTGTGCAGGCTGCAGGGGAAAAAAAGTAGTCAAGATCTAATTAATTTCACAAGCCTACTGCAACTGGAAATTTCTCCTCCATTAGACCCTGACCGTTAAGTTCACTGACTTTCATTCCACAAAGATCCTCCCCCCAACAAGACATTCTGTGGGAATTCTGATTTGCATTACTTTAGAGTGAGATTTGAAAGAACTTACACTCAGCTTGGATTCAGCTTCCTGGGGAACAGGAGAAGCTCTTTGAGAAAGTAAGAGAGGGAGGAGAAAGAGGGGAATCCAGTTAAAAATCTCAGACTCATGCAACACGCCAGTCATTCCTAATTGTTGTGGAAGTGTAAGGGAAGTCTAAAAAATGCATCAAGGACTCAGTCATGCACAATCCAATTTTCTACTGTATTTCAGTAGATTCCAGAGCAGCAAAAATATTAACAAACTTTCTAAATGTATATTGTTTATAATGTAAAAATATACATTATTATCTACAAATTAATCTGTGTTCAGTACATTTTTTGTGACTTTTTAAAAGCTATTTGGACAGTGGAGGCACTGTAGTCTGGAAAATGTCAAAAGCAAGGAAGGCCTTCCTATGAGGTGTATGATAAGGAGGGACAGCTGATAGCAATGGTGTATCTTTACTTTAAAGGTTACTTTAAGTGTAACTTTACAGGTTTATGCCTTAGCAAAGATGTTTCCCATTGTCTTTTCTCACTTGCCAACACTTCCTTATGTGCCCCCAGGCAGAGTAACTGATCCGAGCTTAAATACATTGGCTAGTTGGGCAGATACTTTGAACAGTAGTTCGAAATCAGTGGAATAAAGGTATTTTACATGAGAGGAGTTATTTTTTCTTCCCGTCCACTGTAAAGGGCCACTACAGGAGGGAAACTGTTTGAGTTGTTAAATATAAGTGCTGGGCAAGGAAAAAACATGTGTTTATTCAATTGTCAGCTGTGTGTAAAGCTTTCCATTGATGTTAATGAAACATCTTTACTCACTGAATATAATTATGACAAGTTGTTTAAAAACATGCATGTGAATATGTGTCTGTTTTGTAGCTTTTACTCATTGGACAGTTATTTTAAACTATTTTAAATAACTTAAGTTTGACTTCAAATAATTTTCATGTGATTCATAATCTTCATAGGTGTGTGGGACTTTTTAAAAACTTTGTAAAAAAAGAAAAAAATAACTTACATATAGTCTATGTCACAAGTATTGAATGGCCTTTTAGCATCTTATTTGCATTCCCCTTCGAGTGTTGCATGTACAGCCTAACAGAAAAATTATTCTTCCCTTTTCTTTTTGGTGCTGAATTGACTTGACAACTTGAATGTAATTCTTGGAGGGAAAGAATGAAGGGGAGGTGAATGAAGGTCATCATGTATGCTTGATGTACAAGGAAGGAAGAAAACTAGGAGAGCATGGATTAAGGAAAGGTACTCTTTTTCCTGTGATCTATTCTTGGGATGTAGGTGGTGACTTTTGGGTTCTGGGCCTGAAAGAAAGTGATAGGAAGATCATTGTTTGGATGAACAGTGGTTTAACCTCCTACCAAATTAAAAAGCAGTGCTCAGGGATAACATGGCCTTCACCAAGGAAGTGTACAATGTGTAAAAATCCAAAGGTGTTCCTAAAGTCAAAATTAGGGGAGATACTGGGGTGAGAAGAGGAGAAAGGTCCCCTTCCTCACAATAAAGCTGAAAATTTCTTTTTTTGTCCAAGCTTCATATGTAGCTGACACTGACACTCTTCAGTCAGTAAACATCTTTTTCAATGCTATCATAAGATATTAGGGAGAAAAACAAGCTTACTTAATAAGAGTAATTTTTCATTTATTTAGAGAGTTTAATTGCCAAAAGGATTGCTGAAGAATAGAGACGATGCTTTTCAAAGAAAGTCTTTATTAAAGAAACAGTGTCAGTGATTTGAGATGAACAGAAAACATTTATATGAAACTAAATCTTCTGAAGATTGCATGGACGTTTCATAAATGTCATGCTGGAAGAACTGCTTAAACAATTTCTATTTAAAAGTCTGGACAGTTACCTTTAATTGTAAACATTTTCTTCTTAAAAAGAAACACTTTTAAAGAAAGCAAGGCAGATCACAAGGGCAGTCAAAAGCAAGGGTTAGTATTTTGTTCTTCCTGTGGTGCTAAAATAGAACACTTCCCTTTAATGAGGAGGAGGGAAGCTATTCGATTAATGAAATAAAGTGATCTCAATGTGCAAAGGTATTAGAGCTACCATTTTATTTCCTTAAAGCACAATTTACAACAAAATGACACAATGAAACCTATGCTCATCTATAAAATTAACTAAGTGTAATTAAATTGAATAACGGGGCATATATAATATGCACTTTTCAAAAATATATTTAAGAAAGGGCAAAACTCTGCTTAAAATTGTACTTAACAAAGTATTTTGATCATGGGATCAAATGAATGGACCTACATTCTATTTCCAACTCAAATCTAACCTTAGACATCACTGTGTTGAAAATGGGCATTGATAGTTGACTATCGCACTTTCTCTGAGCATTGCAAGGGATTTGTAGAGATTTATTGCCTAAGAATCATAGATTCTGATTTGGAGATTGGTCCACATTTTTGTAAATCATTTCTTTGGATTATTTAATACATATATGGGTTGAGTAGTGCAATTGTGAAAAATGTAAGCCATCTGTACATAATCAGGGAGTCACCATAGTCTTGCTATAATAACAATGTATTTTGATGCTGGTTTCTAGAATGATATGTGTATTTCCAAAATAATAGAGCAACTTAGCTTCAAACACTGTTTTGTGTTGTTTTACAGTTTTTTCTAAAATCAGCTGGTTAATGCCGTTACATTTTTACCTTAAATATGTTTCTTTTTCAACTAAAAACCTAGTTATCTATACAGAGGTTAATGGAAGATTTATGCATGCAAAAATATAAGGATGATTTCTTAAGTATGGGTGACCTATGAAATGATCTTGGCAAGCAGGAGTATTCATTAACTGTAGTCATTTGCAGTAAATCTTTGAGATGCATAGATAAATATATATATAATATACACAATTGTATTGGGTTTATGTGGCAAGGTTTTAGTAGCAGCGGGGAACGCAGGCATGACCTTTGCGAGAAGAGACCAGGGACTGCCTCCATGCCAAACAGAGCCAGTTCCAGCCGGCTCCAAAAAGGACCCACTGCTGGCCAAAGCTGAGCCAATCAGCAAAGCTGGTGGCACCTCTGTGATAGCATATTTAAGAAAGGGTAAAAAAAGCTGTGGAGCAACTCTGAGAGAGGGGAGTGAGAAAAATCTGAGAGAAACAATCCTGCAGACACCAAGGTCAGTGAAGAAGGACAGGGAAGGAGGTACTTCAGGTGCTGGAGCAGAGATTCCCCTCCAGCCTGTGGAGAAAATCATGGTGAAGCAGGTAATCCATGCAGCCCATGGAGAGGGCCATGCTGGAGCAGATATCCACCACACTGCAGCCCGTGGACGACCCCATGCCACAGCAGGTGGATATATCCTGAAGGAAGCTGCAGCCTGTGGAAAGCCCACACTGGAGCAGTTTTTCCTGAAGGACTGTAGCCCATGGGAGGGACTCCACGCTGGAGCAGGGGTAGTGTGAGGAGGAAGGAGTGGCATAGATGAAGTGTTATGGACTGACCACAACCCTCATTCCCCATCCCCCATGCACCACTCGGGCAGGGGGAGAGAGGGTAGAAGAGTCAGGAATGAAGGCGTGAAGTTGAGCCTGGTGTCACAGTCTGTTTGGATCTCTCATTTACAGGACAACATACTCTGCAAAATAAAATTAATTTTATGAGCTCATTAAGAAAGAAAACAAACAAACATGACAAACAAGGGCTCAAGCCACTTTGCACAGACTAGTCTAACAACACATGAATTCACTAATTCACCATTCAAGTCATGAGGTTTCTCACTCACAAGTTCTCTAATTCATAACTCGCAACTTGTAACTTCTGCACCTATGAGCAAAATAGTTACCTAGCCGATAGTGAGAGTGCTCATCCTTCCTCCTCCATCATGGTGTGGGCGTCCCCTGTATCACATTGGGAAGCACGAAAGCCTCAGCAGTCCAGCTGCTGTTGGATCAGCTTCAAAAGCTTTTTGGGTAAGCTGACATTTTTATACCTTCCAGCTTGGAGGTTTAGTCTATACCATTTCCATGAGTTCGCAGATTCTGATGAAACTGCTAGATACTCAATATGCAAAGATGATGACTGCAGGGGACAGCAGTCTGCAGGTGATAATGGCTGCATAATGGCCCTTTAGCTCTTTCTGGCCACCTGTCCTGTATATGTGGTGCTCTGGCTTTGACCTAATGGCGCTGCTCCCAGCATACATCAGGCCTTAGCATGAGATGTGTTAGCCAAAAGTCTGAGCAGGAGTTGAGTGAACAGTCACACTCCACCCCTTGATATAGACCAAACATCTAGCAAACCCATTGCCTTGGCGATTGGAGGTACTGTTACTTCTCTTGCCTTGCCGGGGGTGAGGGTAGGGGAGATTTTTGAGCACTTTCACTGAAGTCTGGCTTCACAGTTTGTAATCAGGTAACAATTGATGGTGCATGCTTTCAACATGGTGAGATAAGTGATAAACATGCATATAAACAAGCATACTAATAAAACTAATAAAATAGAACACAATAATACAATGCTCATAGGATGTAACATAAGATGCAATATGCCAGTTGCAGATGGTGTGTATCCCATAAAAATATCATACCAGTGGTGTCCAGCAGTTACTTCAATTTCTGTTGCGATTCTGACAATTCAGCCAGTATCATGTTTGATAGCAATAGTCATTTGTTTTTGGTATGTAATAGCTTTTTCATAACTGGTGATTAAGTTTTCCAGTTCTTCAATTTGAGAATATACTGTGTCCCATATTGGTCCTAAGGGTACGGACCAAGTTATAGGCCAGAATTCCACCAGCATTGATGTGAGGCTTGCTTTATGGTTTCTATTAAGTCGTTCACTGGTTTCTAGTGCTGTAACGTTGCACCGGCATTCTCAGGCAGGAACAATTGTTTTGTTCCCATCATTCCGTAGAACATCACAAAGTGATACCACATGTATACAGCCTGGCTTTCCCTTAAGTACAACTGTGTGATTATCATACACTGAGTCTAAATAACAGGTACCTGAGGATATATTACTGGAACATGTCTTGTGTTACTAAATGTTCAGGGCAGTACCATTCATGGTTTCCCCATTGTTCACATCCACGAGTATCAATTAGATTGCCTTGGTTATCTATCCATTTGCTTCCTTGAACTGGTGCCCATATTCTATTAGCTACAATGATGGGAAGCGGGATGTATTGGTAAATGGGTTCTTCTTTAATTTTCTTATTCACTGTGCTGTAATAGATAGATCCACTTAACTGGTTACTTTTGTTTCCTACCTCTGAGTATACAATTTTGAGGAACCGGGATTTACAACCCTGGCACCGATCCAATAATAGGGCCCCTAACACACTACGGACCCAATTAGCCTGTTGTTCATATTCATTTATAGCAAAGATTTTTATAGTAACAACACATGCAATGGCACTGTCAGTGTTAGAAACAAAATTGTGAACACCAGTATACATGTCCTTCAAAATCTGTTGGAGCGTTTCCATGGGTTTAGACTAATCGTAAAGGTTTTAGTAGTTGTATCTATTCCCTTTACCATATCCATGGTCTGACCAATTATAGCTTGTTATCTTAATTGTCCTACCCTAGACATTTTATTATTAACAATCTCCAAGTCCATAGAATTTAACACTCCTGTGCCCAATCCAGCAGCTCCCAAACCTATTGAAAGATCTCTAGCTGTGCGGGTTTTCCAGTGGGACTTAAACCATTGATTATATATAGGTATTGTCCATTGTGAGAAATTTGAATATACTTTACTAATATTAGTGTTGCCCCAGCAAATCTTAAAAGTAAAATTCACATACTTCAGAAGTAAAAACTTCAAATCTTTCAGGAAATCCTTGGGCAACTATTACTGGTGGTGTAGTGGTAGTGGAAATCAGGGAAATGTCAAATTGCATACTGCCCACTGTGGCACATGAATCATGACCTCGATGGTTAATTGGCACACAAACTCCCATAATGAATCCCAATGGCTCCATTCCCAGTGGGCATTGCCATCCCTGGTTGGGTTTATCTGATATTGTTACATGCGTGCAAGTGTGTAAGAGGAAAAACTTAATAGGTCCTTCAGTGGTATCGTGATCATATTGTGGGGCAGTGTCCCCATCTATAATGCAAGTATTAGTCTCTCTGAGCCAAGTCCAGATTCTTGGATACGGACTACTGTCGTGGTTTAACCCCAGCCAGTGACTAAGCACCACACAGCCACTTGTTCACTCCCCCCCCTCCCAGTGGGATGGGGGAGAGAATCAGAAGGGTAAAAATGAGAAAACTCATGGGTTGAGATAAAGACAGTTTAATAGGGAAAGCAAAAGCCGCGCACACAAGCAAAGCAAAACAAGGAATTCATTCACTACTTCCCATCGGCAGGCAGATGTTTAGCCATCTCCAGGAAAGCAGGGCTCCATCACGCATAACAGTTACTTGGGAAGACAAAATGCCATCACTCCAAACATCCCCCCCTTCCTTCTTCTTCCCCCAGCTTTTATTGCTGAGCATGATGTCATATGGTATGGAATATCCCTTTGGTCAGTTGGGGTCAGCTGTCCTGGCTGTGTTCCCTCCCAACTTCTTGTGCACTCCCAGCCTACTCGCTGGTGGGGTGGGGTGAGGAGCAGAAAAGGCCTTGATGCTGTGTAAGCACTGCTCAGCAATAACGAAAACATCCCTGTATTATCAACACTGTTTTCAGCACAAATCCTAATCATAGCCCCATACAAGCTACTATGAAGAAAATTAATTCTATCCCAACCAAAACCAGCACAACTACCAACACTTAGGCAAAAGGTAAGGTTAGTGTGGGTGGTCGGGTGGACACCTTGGTTCTTGCTGCCCCACTGGTGGGTTTTGGATATGTTGAGCCTCACTGTCCATGTTACGGCAGAAGTTACCAGCTTCTGTGGGTTCACTTGATTATTGCATAGTGCATCAACATTTATGTGAGAGAATGCAGGATTTCCCAATGCAAGGATTAGAATTGACACATGAAGGCTCTTGTCTTTTTAGATGTTGTCAACATTCTCTCCGGTGCTAACACCTTACCATAGAGAGTAACAAAGCTCCAGGGAATGCTTAGTGTACTTTGTAGATGGATACTTTCCATAGTATGCAGGTTGAATGATAGCTTTCACTTATTCATCCAGGTCTTCAACAATTCCTAAGGAGGGAGAAAGAAGACTTAGGTCTTTAATTTCACTCCCACAGTATCCACAGTTCCCCTGCGGTGGGTCCTTCCCATGGGTTGCAGTTCTTCATGAATTGCTCCAGCATGGGTCCTTTCCATGGGGTGCAGTCCTTCAGGAACAGACTGCTCCAGCATGGGTCCCCCGTGAGGCCACAGGTCCTGCCAGAAAACCTGCTTCAGCATGGGCTCCTCTCCACGGGGCCATAGGTACTGCCAGGAGCCTGCTCCAGTGCAGGCTTCCCACGGGGTCACAGCCTCCTTTGGGGCACATCCACCTGCTCCAGCGTGGGGTCCTCCACGGGCTGCAGATGGATATCTGCTCCACCGTTAACCTCCATGGGCTGCAGGGGGACAGCCTGCCTCACCATGGTCTTCACCAGGGACTGCAGGGGAATCGCTACTCTGGCACCTGGAGCACCTCCTCCCCCTCCTTCTTCCCTGACCTTGGTGTCTGCGGAGTTGTTTCTCTCACATCTTCTCACTCCTCTCTTCCAGCTGCTGTTGCACAGCAGTTTTTCCCCTTTCTTAAATATGTTACCACAGAGGCGCTACCAATGCTGCTGATTGGCTCAGCCTTGGCCAGCGGTGGGTCTGTCTTGGAGCCAGCTGGAACTGGCTCCGTCCAGCATGGGGGCAACCCTTGGCCTCTTCTCACAGAAGCCACTCCTGCAGCCCCCCCCCTCCCGCTACCAAGACCCTGCCACGCAAACCCATTACATCCCCCCATATTCCTTTCCCTTGAAAGTGCTGCAAAGTGACCCAGTGTTTTCCGAGTGATGCGTGTTGAATCTCCTGGTTGCCACACCAAAATGTTCAAAGCAACCTGCTGGTGTTGGTTCAGCACAGGGGATTGTTCATTAAGAAAATGACTATATCACTTATATTTGGAACAGCTGCAGTGAGCAGTTCAAAGGCAGTGTTCAAGGCTACTATCTACTGTTAGTTGCCACTTGCCATTAGGTTTCTTTACTGGCCATATAGGAGAATTGTAGGGGGAATGAGACTTGACAATGATTCCCCATTCTTCCAGTTGTTTTATCAATTCAGTAACAGGACAAATAGCATCAGAAAGTAATTTGTATTGTGGAATATTAACTAGCTTGCTATGGGGTAAAGGAGCAGCTGTTTGCAACAGATTAACAGTCAGGGATGCTTTTGTACAAGGTAAAATGTGGGGCAAAGGGGGTGGTGTCTCTATTTCCCATTTTCCCCACGAGTCCACCCATGACTAACACTTCAATACATCCATACCTAATATATTATGGGGACCGAAAAGTAAGGTCGGATGGACTGTCCATCCACTAGACAGAATTAGTTTAGCCCTGACCAGTGGGTGGGTAGTGATTTTCCCCATTAACACCTACAATAGAAACTAACTGCTTGCTAAGCAGGGGCTGTCCTTTATAAGTGTCCTTATCTACCGTCGATATTTGTGCTCCTGTGTCAATGAGGAATGTTGTAAGGTAGCAATCATTAACTGCGACCATCATCTCGGGACTGGGATCCTTAGCCGTGGGAGTAGCGGCCACGAGTACTTCCACTGAACCAAGTCCCACCCCTAGTTTCCCGCATATTCACGATCTAGGTTTAGTGCTGATAGATTTGGGTATATCCCTGAGCTCACATCCCTAGCATCCTCTGGCTCCCTAGTCGTTATCTTTATCTTTTTAAATCGTACGGTGTCACCCCCATCTCCTGTCACAGATCCCAGAGGGCTACCATGAGGAGTTAATGAAGGAAACCTGGCCAATTGCCATAGAACAGGAGTTTGCAGCCCATTGAACTGACTCAGAGAGCGCCCTTTATCTAAAACACATTTTCCATAATCTCTTAAACTCAGTAGTAACTGAGGGCATTTCCCAATTTCCCCTCTTTGCTTTTGTCTTTTGCATGGAGACAGGCTGTCTCTTCTCTATTCCATTTACTTTAGCTGAGGTTCTCCCCTGGTTTTTATCCTGTGGGGCGTATAGTGGTAAATCTGCTAGCATACATTGAAGGACCTCTTGGAAAGTAATACCGTTTAAGCCTGTCTTAATGGCTAAAGCTAAAGATTTCAATGCTTCCTCAGCTCCCTTTATTATAGGTCAGAAGTGTACAGGCTCACAAATCACCTCCCAGGGATTCAGTTCTGCGGGAGGGGGTTGTCCCGGCACTTGGGAAACAGGTGCTGGTCCTTCTAATTAATTCAGCTAAAATAGCAATTAACAGCAGGGCAATTTGCAGGCTGGCTGCCGAGTTCCAGGGCCATGCGCTTTTTCCCCCATGATCAGTAGGATGCATAGTGCATCCCCAGCGCAAAGTGCAAGTCCATAAGGGACTGGTAATATTTGGCCCCACGGTATCTAACAATATACAATATTCCTGGACCTAATGCTAATGATTGAGCTTCAGCTGGGGCAAGGTGGAGCTGGTTGGCTCCAGCTGTCCAGATACTGAGCTCAGTATCTCTCCTCCAGATCTCTTAATTCTAGGGCAGTAAACCCTGTAGTAGTTGTTGTGGAGGGAGGCAGGTTTTGTGCCCCCACAGGCGTGCTCTGTTGTTCAGTCTTGATTACTGGTGCCAAGAGGGCAGGGAATCATCCTCATTATCACCTGGCCCTGAAGGGAGGGTATGCGAGTCTGCTTGTTTCCAGATATCCCCATCCCAATCATCATCATACATGGCACAATAAACTTTCACTGGGTCTACTGTAGTAGCTTCCAACAATCTTCTCCTGCGCTCTTCATCTTCTGCAATTATCTGGGGCTGAAGTTTTGACTCAAGCAGTCTATTTTGCATTTCTTATTGTTTACACTTTACTTTCAAAGTATTCTTTCCATTTTCCTTTTCCTCATTTTCCTTTTTCAAATGTACATTTTCCCCTTTCAACTCATCAATCATATCCGTTGCTGCTCTAAGACAACTGCCTAGTAGCCAGCACATAGCATCTTTTCCTTTTCCCTTCTTTAACTTACAAGAAGCCCGCCATCCGGCAAACTCCTGCCAAATATTATCAGCATTCGTGCAGTGGCTCTCGATCGAGGACAAATCCCACTTGGGGTTTCACCATCCCTCTTTCTCAAATTTTTCTCCCAGTTGTTGCCACTCAGTGTCTAGCTTTTCATTCTTCGCCATGGCACAGACAGACACAGACTCATTAAGAAAGAAAACAAACACGACAAACAAGGGCTCAAGCCACTTTGCACAGACTAGTCTAACAACACGTGAATTCACTAATTCACCATTCAAGTCATGAGGTTTCTCACTCACAAGTTCTCTAATTCAAAATGTGTATGCTCCCAGCATACATCAGGCCTTAGCATGAGATGTGTTAGCCAAAATCTGAGCAGGAGTTGAGTGAACAGTTCACAATCTGGGAAGAAGGGGTGGGGGATGGGGGGAAGGTGTTTTAGTTTTGTCTTTGTTTCTCACCATCCTACTCTATTTTAATTGACAGTAAATGAAATTAATTTTCCCCAAGTCGAGTCTGTTTTGCCCATGATGATATCTGGTAAGTGATCTCCCTGTCTTTATCTCAACCCATGTGTTTTTCCATCTTATTTTCTCCCCGTCCTGTTGAGGAAGGGGAGCAAGAGAGCAGCTGTGCTGGGGTCTGGCAGCCAGCCAAGGTCAAACCCATCACACACACACACATATATATATTTAATATATATTTATTTTATATATACCAGTATAGCTTTCAGGAGGCCTTTCAGTGTATTTGTTTGGGATCAGATTGAGTTATGCCATAAGTTTGCTACTAGGCAGCAATAACATCTTTATGAAGATGGTTTTGTAATTCAGGCCAAAGAGCCTCAGTTAAATAGCATTCTTTTCAATATGTATGACATTCATTACAGACACTTTTTTGGTAATATAGAAGACATCACTGTAACAGTCAAATTCTGTCCTTTTGCAAAAACATGTACAAGCCACGTCTCTTTGGGTGAGCCTGCCCTGAGTAAGGTTGCTTAAATCTAATTTTATGCTGTCCTTGTGTTTCCTTGCTGTGTATCTAAGCTACTTAGTTTCTCTCCATATAAAAATGCATAAAAATATAAAATGGCTAAAAAGATTACACTTAATGGTGTTGGTTCACAGGTGGTGTATGATTTCCGGTTTTCTCTAGGTGGCCCTATTTGAGCAGGGGGGGTTGGACAAGATGACCTCCAGAGGTCCCTTCCAACCTCAACCTTTCTGTGAAATCCTGAGTGCTCCAGCCCTGGCCATCTCGGTGGTCAACCAGAGATAAACTGGAAAACTACTCTGAAGGAAAGACTAGAAGTTTTTCACCCTCAGCATACACTTCTCCGGACTTTACCCAAACCAGGAAGAAACTCTAATCTCAACTCATTTGCCTTTGAATATGAGATTTCTACATAATTCTGATGGGAGGTAGACTTGAATGATGAAAGGAGGATGTCTTATACCCCAAATACTCTAATCTACATTGCTCCACTGGATTGGTCTACTGGATTAGTGAAATATTAACTGTACTGTAATGTATGTTCTGACCTTAAACTTGTTTTTTACTCCTTTTGCCTATGAAAAAGAAGCATATACTAAAGATATCAGGTGTGATTAGCAAATGACCTCAGGTGACAGCATTCAGGGACTGCG
Source organism: Gymnogyps californianus (assembly GCF_018139145.2). Lineage (NCBI taxonomy): Eukaryota > Metazoa > Chordata > Aves > Accipitriformes > Cathartidae > Gymnogyps > Gymnogyps californianus. Next base: position 94,132 of record NW_026114485.1, on the reverse strand, counting down.
ACAGTAATATTTATATTGTATGAGATTTGCAACTCTTAAAGATCAACCCAGAAATCTTTCTATACACTTTAAAGGAATCTCTGTGCATCGAGTGATTAAAAGTATGGCAAAGGTTTCAAAATATCCTGTGTTTTACCAGCTGTAGCTGATCCCTTGATCTTTTAATGCAGGTTTCTGTATGCAAGTATTTAATAAGAAAGTACATTTAATTTGGTTACTTATCCTCATACTGATCTTTGTCAAACAGGTCTTATTGTTCATGGTTTTTTTTTAACTTGAGGCATTTGTGTGTGTGTGTACATATAGAACAGAGAACATATAACAGCTGATTTTACAATTGAACATATATTCTGATTTTGACGGTATGCAGATCTTACCAGTTACATAAAACATATTGGACCAAAAGTACTTTTGCATCTAGTTTCAAAGGTGAAATCAAATCTGTTTTGATTGATGCACTGGGAAATTAATGTTTCAGGCACAGAAAATAGGGGGAAATATTTGTCCAAACAACTCTCTCCTCAGAATAGGAAAGGTCTTTGCACTTGCTTTCACATACAGAAAAAGTTCATTAAGGCCTGCAACATAATTTTTTACTAATTCTGATTTTAAACCTGTTATATAGGTCTCTGTGCTCCAGTACAGTTGCTTTATTTTAAAATGTCTTTTTCTTTTTCTGAATTGAATCAGATTCATACACTTAAAATGTTGTCTCTCCCATATGTTTGTTTTCCTAGCCACTGCTTCAAATTACAGTACTCTGGATTTCTGCTCCTTGACATTGTTTTCTTACTGATGGTTAAATGCCAAAGAGCAGCATAATGATGAAAGCTGCAAAGATTTTAGAACATATTTTTTATTCTGTAGAAGAGTGCATGTGTCCATGTGAGAGTTTGTGCATGCCTAAAATTCGAATAGTGAAAAATTGTAACTAATATGTGGCCACCAGCCACATTGTGCTTTTAAAGTAATTGTGGTGGGTTGACCCCAGCCAGCAGCCAAACACCCACCCTGCCTCTCACTCACTCCCCTCTCTCATGGGATGGGGAGAAAAAAGAAGGAAGGCAAAAAGACTGTTAATGACAGTTTAATAGGTAAAGCAAATCTGCGTGCTCAAGCAAAGCAAATTAAGGAATTAATTTAGTACTTCCCATCAGCAGGCAGATGTCCAGTCACTTCCTGGGAAGCAGGGCCTCCATACACATAATGGTTGCCTGGGAAGACAAATGCAATATCCACAAACGTCCCCTCTTCCTCCTCCTTTCCCCCAGCTTTTATTGCTGAGCACGATGTCATATGGTATGGAGCATCCTTTGGTCAGTTTGGGTCAGGTGTCTTGGCTGTGTCCCCTCCCAACCTCTTGCCCACCCCCAGCCTACTGATTTGGGGGGGGGGGGGAAGAGAAAGCCTTGATGCTGTGTAAGCACTGTTCAGCAATAGCCAAGACACTGGTGTGTTATTCACACTGTTTTAGCCACAAATGTAAAGCACAGCACCATGCAGGCTGCTATGAAGAAAGTTAACTCCATCCCAGACAGACTCAGTAGAGTAATAAAGGTGACCAAGATTTTCTACATGTGCAGTAGTATAAAATTTGTTTTCTTCTCTAAAAATAAAGAGATACTTCCTATTTGAGCTACAGGAGGGTCTCCTTAAAGCCCTCATGTTATGATGATTTCAGTAGCACATTAGTGGATATGACATACTGTCTATAGGGTAGCAGAAAATGTGTATATGTTGCAAAATCATTATTAATATTGCTTAGTGAACTTTTCTAAGTAAACACTTTCCCACATGCAAACAGCTGGAAGAGACACTAATAGCATCAGTCATTCAGCTTTGGGTCTTTTCCAGCCTCAGCATGGTGCCTCAGCCTCGGCACTTGGTGTGTTTAGCTATAAATAGGACAATGGTTGCTTCTAGAAAAGAGATGTTTTTATTATGAAAAGACATAAAATTAGGAAGAATTTGAATTTTGTGTGATGTCATTCCTAAAAAGCATGTAGAAAGTTTTTAAAGCTTCATGTAAGACTTCTACAAAGCAAGTGTAAAGTTTCCTCATTTTCTCCTCCTGTGCTACTGCAGTCAAGTAACAGATACAATTTGTGGCTTTATTCCTAGGTTCGGTCTGGCATCTGGTTCATTCCTACAGCTATTATAAAGAAAAAACTTTCATGGCTTCACTGAGGGTTCTGTTTACATACTGAATGTGGGACAGCCCTGTCCTGTCATTAGTAATATTAATACACCAATAGAGAAGTAAACCCCATGGTTATGTTAATTTGAACACCAGTTGAAACCATTTGGGGAGAAATATGGCCCAAACTTGTTTATATTTAATGATACCACACAAAAGAGAGTGGAAACTAGTCCATTGCTTAGTAAATGGCGGAAATGTGTCACTGTGGGAAAAGACTTTTATCTTTGTTAGCAGAATTCTACATTATAATAAATAATTTGTGATACAGTGCAAAATTTATTAATAGCAGAAATTATAGTGCGTACATACTTTTAGGAAGCATTAAAGCCTAGTTCATGTAATTTTCAGCTTCCTGGTTCTTTTTTTTTTTTAAAGATGTCTCTGTAAAAGTTCACTTTTTCTAGATTCCTAGAGCTGCCATTATGAAGGTACAATCACAGTGAGGAAGGATGTTGTGAATTTTATGCTAGCCATGAGAGACGTGAAGCAATATCTGATTGATTTTTGTTTCCATTTCCTCCCACTTTAAAAGCTTTTCCTTCATTTCAGACCGCAAAATACAGTCTTTACTCTCGAGAGCTGAGCTCTGACCAAGTACTTCGCAACTGTCAGCCTGAACAATACAGCCATTGTGTTCTTTCATGGGGAGATTACCACTACCACTCAGTGACCCTGTTTTTGGGGTAGGTCCACAGAAAACTCAGTAGAGATGTCCCAAATGGTTAATTCTTTTTAATTACAACTCCAAATTTTCAGAGTTTCTCTCTGAATTAATTTTCATATTGTCATGATATATTAAAAAATGACTTTAACCCAATTTTCTTTTAACATATAGGATTTGCTAGAAACTTTAGAACATCACTCTTTCCTCCCCTACTTTGGGTAACATTTATTCTATTTCTATATCTTTTGTCCAACTGTCTAGGATTTTAAGTGAGGTTAGTTTTTCACACAGCTTTTCTTTCTTCTACTACTTTTTGAATTAAAAATAAAGAAAATAATTAAAATAGAAAAAATGTAAAGTAGACAGTTTCTGGGAGGTTTTCTGTTTGTTTTTTGAACTGTTTTGTCATTACACAATAACAAAATGGTAGTTGCAATAAGATATCCCATTAAATTAAGTGGGCTGTTGCAGTTCAAGATTGTGTTAATTTTAACCTCATTTATATTAATGCAAAGTGAACTGTCAAGGCAAAAGTGAAAATGAGCACAACATTTGTAATTCATATCAACCAGATATTCTGGCAATTTCCATTAATTATACTGCAGTAGTCACAACACTAAATCACTAAGTGTAAATATGCCTGCTACTGTTGACCTTAATTTGGGTTACTATCAAAAGAGAGCTTCATCTTAAAGGTACATAAAAATATTGATTTGAAACTCTGAATTTTATTGGATATTCCAGTTATATTATCTAACAAGAAAGGAATGGATTGCATTATACTTTGTCATTTCCAGACAATTATTCTTATAAGAATAAAGAAGGTAAACCTACAGATCAATTACTTTTTGGCTATGACCAGACCATTATTGAGCAATTACCTGTTTTATCAATGATTTATTTTACCCTTGGTAACACTGTAAAGCAAATTCTTATGCCATACACATCTAATCACAATTGATAAGGAATTTATGATTCTAATCATAAATACATTTTTGTACTTGCCCTGCTCAGAGGATACCATGCATCATAAAGCATCATGTGTAATATATATCATGCATGTGAAGGTAAAGGTATGGTGCAGTGTTTTATTGTTCCATTTGGTAGGTTAAAAATTATGAGCTGATTTTCTAGCTACTATTGACTGTGGTTTTGCTTTTGTTTTCCAGCTACTATTGAGTAGCTTTTCCTGTGCCTCCACAGCCTCCCTGCACTAATTTATCTGCTTTCTCAACTCTCTTATACTTCTATGCTTAATTCTCTGATGGTAGCAAACAGTTTAAAATTGTTAAGTGCAAATGTGGCTTTGAGGCTTTTGTGTTTAGTTACACTTTGCTTCTGGCACAAGCAGTATGTTGCCTTTCTTGCACTCAACAGCTACATCAAATTACTGTTCCATGTTGGAATGAGGATGCTGACATATATAAATTTTCATACTAGTTTATGGCTCTGTCAAAGAACTTATTAATGCAAAACAGTTTTGTTGACTCTAACCTCTTCATTCCATTATTTTTGATGTGCTCATGCATAAGCATTGATATGTAAATCATGATGGAGAGTTTAATGTATTAATGGATCCATTGACTACAATGCTTTGTGCAAGATGTGCCTTCCTCACTCACTTAAACGGTTAACCTGATTTAGATTATTTTAACCATTGGTATATTTATTAAATAACTGAAGTGCAATATACATAATGCAGTTATGAATTTAAATTAATTTTATTATATATATGAAATACATTAAGATAGTAGAGTTATCTGTGGAATTAATTAAATGAATGCTAGGAGCTCAGGACCTTTAGAGGACAGGAAATAACAGTCAGAAAATGGAGACAGCTGGGCTAAGAGTTATCCTGTTCTTTTTTTACAGACGTATACAGAAAAACAGGTTTGTATTTGTCATCTTTATTGTAGAAAATAGCAGGAAAGTACTATTCAATAGGGAATTTCTCTGCTAAGTTCTAAGAAGTTCCTGCTGAACACAAGTTGACTTCAATCTTTCAAAGACTTCTAATTTGGACAAATTTGTCAGATTTTTCAACAAAATGGCTAAGGGAGCATCTCTGACCAAAAAAATGGCTAATTTTGGCTAAGAAAAAAGATAGCTAAAAAAAGATGATGTCAAATGATGTGGTCACTGCAGAAAATTTGTATTTCAAAATTGGAGTCATCTTTCCCTTAGCCGCCTTCTTGAAAATAATTGGGGAAAAAAACCTGGTTGAATAATTTCTTTCTGGATAGCAAAAAATCAACCCAGGACTGATAATTGGTATGAAAAATTTCAGTGTGGCCTTGTAAAGTGATAAACAACTGGGAGACATTGGGTGACATAAGAGACAGTGTCTCATATACTGCCATGGGAGGATAGCACAGCCAATCAGTTCCTGCATTACCTCTCAGAAACCTTTCTGTATGACATACTTCAGTATAGCCTGAGTTCCTCTTTAGCAACATCAGTCAGTAACAGGTAAAGAACTGTTTATGGCTAAGACAAGTGACTACTTCAGAAAAAAGACCTTATTTCTCTCCAAACATTTCTAGTAGTTATATAAACACTATTAGCAAAAAATATGTATGTAAACTAACATTGTTTTTCTTGCACTGACCAAGCAACCAGGAAGTTTGGCAGCTGTTGTGCCTAAAATCAAAATAAGTTTATTATTCACCATGCTGGAATTTGATATACAAATTGGAGGGAAAAAAGAACCCACAGTTTCAAGTTTCATTTTGGTTTCAAATGTAATTTCTACTGGTCTTTAGTTGGTACCATTGCATGTGTGGTTCAAAGCTTGCATCCGAGTAGTATTTGCTCTTATAACCCTCCCCTCTGGAAAAGGATGTTTTGCACATTCTTTCCTAAAATCAAAAACTATGTTCACCAATCTTAGCATTTACCTAAAATTAAGAACAAAAAGATGAAGACAAGTCTTCTATTTATTATTTACTGTTTACATAGGGACATTAGAAAGCTGTTTGGTATACAAGTATTTTCTGTACTAATTTGCTGGTGACCATGGCCAATGCTGACTTTGTAAAGAACAGGATAAGAGATAGTTTGGTTATCACACTAGCTCTGTTCAAGCTATTTCTTGGGTTAAAAATTGACAATTGAACTGAGTTATGATAGCAATTCTGTGAACTTGACCAGTGCATAGCACCAAAGGTGGATTCAGTTGAAAGAATCATCAAATTGATTTTATAAAGGAAAATAGGTTGTCTAGGATTAGGAACTGAGATTCACAAGTCTAGCTGTGGTGGGTTAACCTTGGCTAGCTGCCAGACCCCAGCCCAGCCACTCTCTCACTCAGAGAGAGATGGGGGAGAAAATAGGATGAAAAAACTCATGAGTTGAGATAAAGACAGGGAGATCACTTACCAATTACTGTCATGGGCAAAACAGACTCGACATGGGGAAGATTAATTTAATTTCTTGTCAATTAAAAATAGAGTAGGATGGTGAGAAATAAACACAAAACTAAAAATACCTCCCCCACACACACACACGTCGGACAGAGCCAGTTCCAGCCAGCTCCAAGATGGACCCGCTGCTGGCCAAAGCTGAGCCAATATCAGCAATGTTCATAGAATCATATAATCATAGAATAGTTTGGGTTGGAAGGCACCTTTAAAGGTCATCTAGTCCAACCCCCCTGCAATGAGCAGGGACATCTTCAACTAGATCAGGTTGCTCAGAGCCCCGTCCAACCTGACCTTGAATGTTTCCAGGGATGGGGCATCTACCACCTCTCTGGGTGACCTGTTCCAGTGTTTCACCACCCTCATTGTAAAAAATTTCTTCCTTATATCTAGTCTGAATCTACCCTCTTTTAGTTTAAAACCATTACCCCTTGTCCTATCGCTACAGGCCCTGCTAAAAAGTCTGTCCCCATCTTTCTTATAAGCCCCCTTTAAGTATTCAAAGGTCACAATGAGGTCTCCCCAGAGCCTTCTCTCCTCCAGGCTGAACAACCCCAACTCTCAGCCTTTCCTCATAGGAGAGGTGTCCCATCCCTCTGATCATTTTCATGGCCCTCCTCTGGACCCGCTCCAACAGGTCCATGTCTTTCCTGTGCTGAGGGTTCCAGAGCTGGATGCAGTACTCCACGTGGGATCTCACCAGAGCAGAGTAGAGGGGCAGAATCACCTCCCTCGACCTGCTGACCACGCTTCCTGGTCAGGCAAGACTTGCCCTTGGTGAAGCCATGCTGGCTGTCTCAAATCACCTCCCTGTCCTCCATGTGCCTTAGCATAGCTTCTAGGAGGATCTGTTCCATGATCTTCCCAGGCACAGAGGTGAGGCTGACAGGTCAATAGTTCCCAGGGTCCTCCTTTCTACCCTTTTTAAAAATGGGTGCAATGTTTCCCTTTTTCCAGTCTCCAGGGACTTCACCTGACTTCTCTTACACTGGGAGGGACTTTGCTCCCCCAGTCCCTGCCTTGCTGTCCATCCACTCAAGAGGTGTGGGAAGAGAGATTGCCAGTGAAGACTGAGGCAAAAAAGTTGTTGAGTACCTCAGCCTTCTCCTCATCCGTTGTTACCACTTTGCCAGTCGTGTTCATCAGGGCCTTTCTTTGGCCTTTTGTACACTTTCTTTGGCCTTCCTTTTCTGGCTGACATACCTGTAGAAGCCCTTCTTATTATTCTTTGCATAGCTCTTCTGTCATAACATACTGAAGAAGGGGTAAAAAATGCTGCGCAACAGCCGCTGGGAGAGAGGAGTGAAAAAATGTGAGGGAAGCAACTATGTAGACACCAAGGTCAGTGAAGAAGGAGGGGGAGGAGGTGCTCCAGGCGCCGGAGTAGAGATTCCCCTGTAGCCCGCAGTGAAGACTGTGGTTATGCAGGTTGTTCCCCTGCAGCCCATGGAGGTTAACGGTGGAGCAGATATCCACCTGCAGCCCGTGGAGGACCCCACACCGGAGCAGGTGGATGTACCCTGAGGCAAGCTGCAGCCCATAGAGGGACCACGCAGGAGCAGGTTTTCTGGCAGGACCTGTGGCCCCGTAGAGAGGAGCCCATGTCGGAGCAGGTTTTCTGGCAGGACCTATGACCCTGCAGGGGACCCATGCTGGAGCAGTCCATTCTTGAAGGACTGCACCCAGTGGAAAGGACCAATGCTGGAGTAGTTCTTGAAGAACTGCAACCCATGGGAAGGACCCATGTTGGAGAAGTTTGTGGAGGACTGTCTCCCGTGGGAGGGACCCCACGCTGGAGCAGGGGAAGAGTGTGAGGAGTCCTCCCCCTGAGGAGGAAGGAGCGGCAGAAACAATGTGTGATGAACTGACCGCAACCCCCATTCCTCATCCCCCTGCACCACTCGGGGGGAGGAGGTAGAGAAATAGGAAGTGAAGTTGAGCCTGGGAAGAAGGGAGGGGTGGGGGAAAGGTGTTTTTAAGATTTGATTTTATTTCTCATAATCCTACTCCATTATTAGTTTTCAATAAATTAAATTAATTTCCCCAAATCGAGTCTGTTTTGCCCGTGTTGGTCAACCCACCACAATACCCTTGGTTCCATTCAATATTATCAATTTGAAGTAATGGATTAGTTTACTTTTTCCTTAGTAGTTGTACAGTTGCATCCTTGATATCAGAAATTTGCCTAGTCCCAGGCATTTACAAGAAATTACATCTATCTAGTAATAATATATTATAATAAAAATATTTTGCAAAGCATAAGACATTGTGCATAGGTAAGATGGTCTTGCTTCTAGCTATTAGTATACAAATTGGGTGAAGCTGTAGCTTCCGAGCGTACAGTAATTTCCATTGCTTTCTAAAAGTACATCTAGAGCAAGCCAGACTCCTGAAAATAACTTGCTTCCAGCCAGGTTCATTTAGAATTTTTCCTCATCTTATTTTGAAATGGAAGAAAAATTTCGTTTCAGGTACAACCAGAAGAAATATTTTATATTAGAAGCAAGGACTCAGAGGTTATCAAGTCTTTCAAAGTCTACTGATATTAGGTGTCTTTTGTTTCCCTTGCTTTTTCTTTTCTCTGAGCAACATGTATTTCCTTGTATTTCCTCATTCTCAGTCTTCTTATTTTCTTGGTTTGACCAAAAGGCACTCCTTAGAGAGCTAATCCATGTTGGAATGAATTTGGTTAGAGCCACTAGCTCTTGCTTTTCCTGCCTTGGGATGGTCCTCTTCCCATTTAACCATTTATTTCCAAAGAGAATACTTCTTTTTCAGTGTTTCACCAGCTGGCTTGGCTGCCTAGAAAACATTGTGAGAACTCTCTATAGACCCAGATTGGTCCCAAGGTAAATGAATGATTTTTTTTTAACATAAAATCTAGTTCACAACTGCATTCCATATAGCTTTATGCCAAGGCAAAGACATGACTTATTTTGAATGGTATGACACAGAGGAAAAATAACATTGGTATTTTTTTATTATTTTTGGCTGATGCTGCAATAAAAGCATATTTGGTTCAAAAGTGTTTGTTCTTCATTGCATTATAACATCTAGAGTTTTAGGGTTAGAGCTGTTTCTACAATAGTCTGTTCATGGCAAAATAAAGCAGAACTTCCTAATTCTTCATGATGTTTTCAAGTTCTTTTTTAAGACTCAGTGATCCTATTCTATTCCCCAAAGAGCCTGAGAAGAAGAAATTAGAGTAGCATATTCAAATATAACGTTTAATTAAACTAGCAGAAAGCTGTGTGTGGTGACAGAAACACTAGAAATGTTTACACATATGAAGAGGTGGTACCCTGACAGTAGCACAAGTATCTGTAGATTTGCTGAAAAAAAGTTTTAAAACAAGCCACCTTTATTATCATCTTTACTGTGAATTTTTTCCACAAATAAACACAGTGTATTTGCAGGTCTGCTAACTGTTTTTTGTTGCGTTAGTGTGGATTTTTCTAAAGGAACCCTTTTTTTGTGTGAGAAGAAATGAGCATTTCTATTAAAATAATTCCTACAAAAATTTAGGGGTACGTTGGGCTCCAACATTTTGGGGAAATAGAGAGAGAAGCAAAATGACAAATGACTGAGCTGTTCTTTCCCCTCTCTTCAATTACTCAGGTGGGAAAAGCCATTGTATCCTTTTTTATGGTAAATTAGCATTCATCTTCCTTGTACTTTGAGCTCATTGCTCTCAGAAGCTTATTTTAATGACAATAAAATACAGATCACATGCAGTATTAGGATGTGCCTTGAAAGTACTGTTTGACTTGAATAGCTTTCCAAAATTTCAAGTAAAACAGCACATTTTTGTTAGGAGGAAAAAATGATGAGCGAACCAGCAGTTCTGCAGTTGCAGACAAGTTTATTTCATAAAAAAGTTCAAATTCTTATTTCTTGAACACAGAAGAAATCAAGAAGATAATGTGTTTTCATTGCTTAGCATTTCAGCCCATACTGCTTTTTCTCAAAACCATCCTCAAAATACATTTTCTACGCTTTGCCTACTCTTTTGGCCCCATAGTATACTTGTATCACATATCTGACTTTCTTCATCATGGTGCAACACCCCCCATGCTTTGAATAGATAACTCTTTCTCCAGCCTTGCATCACAGCAGTTTTTGGGGCTGGATTTTTTCACATTTCAGCCAATTCTATTGCATTTTTATATGGAAACTGAAAAAAAGATTGCAGTCCCACCTTTCATCTTTGACAGCATCTTTTTTTATTTTTGTTAGAGGAGATTGGGGATGAAAACTGGTCACCAACTGCAGTACAAAATTATAAATGGTTGTACTGGGTCTGGCTGGGATGGAGTTAATTTTCTTCATAGCAGTCTGTATGGTGCTCTTTTGGATTTGTGACCAAAACAATGTTGATAACAAACCAATGTTTTATCTATTGCTGAACGGTGTTTGCACAGCATTAAGGCCTTCTCTGTTTCTCACTTGGCGCTCCCAGAGAGTAGGTTGGGGGTGCACAAGAAGTTGGGAGGGGACACAACAGGGACAGCTGATCCCAATTGACCAAAGAGATATTCCATGCCATATGATGTCATGTTCAGCAATAAAAACAGATAGGAGGGAGGGTTTTGGTTAGGTAGCCATTCTTCAGGGACTGGCTGCGCATCGGTCTGTTTGTGGGAGGTGGTGAATGATTGCCTTTGCATCATTTTCTTTCTTTCTTTCTTTCTTTCTTTCTCTTCCTTTCTTTCTTTCTTTCTTTCTCTTCCTTTCTTTCTTTCTTTTTCCTCCTTTCTTTCTTTCTTTTTCTTCCTTCCTTCCTCCCTCCCTCCCTCCTTCCCTTCCTTCCTTCCTTCTCTTTCCTTTGGTTATTAAACTATCTTTATCTTGACCCATGAGTTTTCTCACTTTTGTTCTTCCTATTCTCTTCCCGTGTCCCGCTGGGGGGAGGGGGGGGAGTGAGCGGGGCGGGGGGGCTGTGTGGTGCTTAGCTACTGGCTGGGGTCAACCCACCACAATGGCCTACACTGCATTTTCAGGAATTTATGCATCCCCAAGATTTCATCTATAATCATAATCATACACCAGAGGACCAAATTAAAGGCTCACAGGCAACATTATTTCTGGTTTTGCTTGTTTTATAATTGGTCAATTTTCTACATATGTCTTGTCCACCTTGACTCATTTTTACAAAAAAGAAGACACATTTTTGGATGTAGCTTTTATCATGGAATCCCATGGAAACTTGTCAATGCCTGTTAACATCTGGACATTTACAGTTGTGTCTTCTATCTCTGGGAGGATCCAACTTCTTAGTGTCAGCCTTTTATTATGTATGCTTTGAAAAGGTAGCAAATATCTTTCTGTGAATTGACAGTTGAGCCACATGAGAAAAACAGGCACAGTACAGATTTTTTTTTAAAACATCCTTCACTCTACATGTGATACCTCTTTGTTGCATGTGCATAAAAAAGACATTCTCCTACTTTATGAATATTCGTCTGTTGCTTCATTGATGCATATTTTCTCATATAAATTAAAAGCAAAAAAACACATTGCAAGTCTGAGCCCTCCAAGCCTTGGATGTAAACCAAAAAAGGAGATATATGAAAAAATGAGTTTTGAAATAGAGAAGTTAGTTCATAGAAATTGAGAATTGACTTAAAAATAGTGCTCAAAAAAAAATTATTATTGTCATTATCAGGCCAGCATGAAATTCAAAATGTTGTAACCCAAATCACATTACCAGAAAATATTTTGAGTGTAAGTTACCTTTTAGAGAAAGAAACTGCAAAAACTGTTAAAATCCACTTTGATGTGATTTTAATGCATGACCCTGCATTGTAAATTTGATACTATATGGTGTAGTATACTCAAAGATATTTATAAGAAAGGTAAAAGAAGCGTGGCCAGCAGGTCGAGGGAGGTGATTCTGCCCCTCTACTCTGCTCTGGTGAGATCCCACGTGGAGTACTGCATCCAGCTCTGGAACCCTCAGCACAGGAAAGACATGGACCTGTTGGAGTGGGTCCAGAGGAGGGCCATGAAAATGATCAGAGGGATGGGACACCTCTCCTATGAGGAAAGGCTGAGACTTGGGGTTGTTCAGCCTGGAGAAGAGAAGGCTCCGGGGAGACCTTATTGTGGCCTTTGAATACTTAAAGGGGGCTTATAAGAAAGATGGGGACAGACTTTTTAGCAGGGCCTGTAGCGATAGGACAAGGGGTAATGGTTTTAAACTAAAAGAGGGTAGATTCAGACTAGATATAAGGAAGAAATTTTTTACAATGAGGGTGGTGAAACACTGGAACAGGTCACCCAGAGAGGTGGTAGATGCCCCATCCCTGGAAACATTCAAGGTCAGGTTGGACGGGGCTCTGAGCAACCTGATCTAGTTGAAGATGTCCCTGCTCATTGCAGGGGGGTTGGACTAGATGACCTTTAAAGGTGCCTTCCAACCCAAACTATTCTATGATTCTATAATTTTACCAGCACACTGTTTAATTACCACTGTTAAAGAATCTTCTTAACTTTCTCCCAATTTTCTCCCAACCAACAGGTTGCCCAGAGAAGTTGTGGATACCCCATCATTGGAAGTTTTCAAAGTCAAGTTGGATGGGGCTTTGAGCAACCTGATCTAGTGGAAGATGGCCCTGCCCATGGCAAGGGGGTTGGAACTTGATGATCTTTGAAGGTCCCTTCTAACCCAAAGCGTTCTATGATGTTATGATTCTATGTGGTCTTGGTTTTTTTTAATTAATGTTGAGAATTTCGTGTGAACTTGTTTTTTAGGCTCATTTTGAAGAGAAACAGTTTGGTGGTCTTAAACTTATGGTTTGGGCAAACAAGGGAGACTCAGAAAATATGTGGTTTGATTGGAGACAACCTATAAAACCATGAGAATTATGTAAATCTTTAAAATGGTTATTCCCACTTAGGTTGTTACTTTTCCTGATATTTCTTACTGATGTGGAACTATTGCTTGTTAGGTTATGTTATAAAAGCTCCTCTGCACACCCACTAAGGAGCTGAGAGAGACAATGGCAGGAGAGGGAGCCCAAATAATATCCTGCCCCAGCTACTCCCAGGCCCATCTCAGGAGCCATTTGCCCATCAAAGGCCCATCTTCACAAGTCCATAAGAGCACAGAGGTGCATACTGGCAGGTGGGAACCCAAATTAAGAGCTCCCAAAGAATGAACACCTTGTCTGGGCCCCTCCCAGGGCTGTCCCAGCAGAGCCATCAGCCCCAGTCCAGGCATGAAACCCATCACAATGAGTCATTAGGAACAGTTTTTCTCTGGATCACCTTTCAAACTAAGGGGGGTGGCTACCTAGGCATGGGACACATGATGCAGGGGAAAAACAGTTCGGGATTATCACAGGATTTATTATGGGATGTGTAGGGGAAGAACCAAAGAAGAGAAAAGGGGGGCAGGGATGGTGGTGGTGTAGGTGATATGGGGAGGAACAAGTGTGGGAAAATAGAGGGGTAAGAGGGTAAAAAGGGCCGGTTGTATGTAATTTGCTGCTCAGTACGCTTGTATGGCTATGCCCTGCACCTGATCAGTGCAGTCTGTCCTATCTTCTTATTAAATTCCTTTCTAATTCTTTCCTGGGTGAGGGACTCTCTATTCTGTGTGCATGTGTGTGTATGGGGGTGTGACTGCCAGCAATTGGAGTCAGACCACTGATCAGAGGGCCTGTGTGTCCATGGTGCCAGCAACTGGAGTGAGTGTAGGTGTGCGAGTGAGTGTGTGATTGCTAGCGAAGATCAAGCTGGACTAGCCAGTGAACAGGTGAAGTGGCCTGAGAGCCAGAGGAGTGACTGGGTCTCTAAGGGTGTCCTGGTTTCGGCTAGGACAGAGTTAATTTTCTTCCTAGTAGCTGGTATAGTGCTGTGTTTTGGATTTAGGAGGAAAAGAATGTTGATAACACACTGATGTTGTTAGTTGTTGCTAAGTAGTGTTTATACTAAGTCAAGGATTTTTCAGCTTCTCATGCCCAGCCAGCAAGAAGGCTGGAGGGGCACAAGAAGCTGGGAGGGGACACCACCAGGACAGCTGACCCAAACTGGCCAAAGAGCTATTCCATACCATATGACATCATGCCCAGTATATAAACTGGGGGGAGTTAACTGGGAGGGGGATCGCGGCTCGGGAACTAACTGGGCATCGGTCAACGAGTGGTGAGCAATTGCATTGTGCACCACTTACTTTGTATAGTTTAATTCTTTTAGTATTGCTATTGTCATATTATTATTATTATCATTATCATTGTTTTTCATTCCTTTCTGTCCTATTAAACTGCCTTTATCTCAACTCACGAGTTTTTTTCCTGATTCTCTCCCCATCCCAGGGGTGGGGGGCAGTGAGCGAGCGGCTGCGTGGTGCTTAGCTGCCGGCTGGGGTTAAACCACGACAGTCCTTTTTGGCGCCCAACGTGGGGCACAACGGGTTGAGATAACGACAAATCTGACTGGAATGTGTTAGAACAAATTTGTTATAAACATACATTATATTAGTTCAATAGTTGCTGGTCACAATGTTGATGTATTTGCTCTCAAAGTTGGTGCACTTGTTCTTAAAGGTGCGTTATGTAAGACCTTACTTGCAGTATATGCTCCCTGTTGTGCTGTTTATCACCCGTGGGAACTGGGCCAGAGTTATCATGTTGTTGTACTTTGTAACACTGGCTTATGATATGATAGAATTGCTGGTCGTGGAACTAATCTGGTATTTGTACTCAGCATTGCCGTCACCTCCGTACTTCGGGAGCCGTCTATCAGAAACTATTAATAATTACACCTTGTACCTTTTCTCATCGGAGAGCCAAGCCACAGGGGAGACACATTTCTTCACCTTCCCCTTCTCCTCCAGGCAAATTACAGTGGCTCTTGAGAATTTTGAATATCCTTGGGATGTTCAAACCAGCATGTTCCTATTGTTATGTCTCCTGAATGTGTTCCAGGTCTTGTTTAAGGTTAAACAACTGTTTAAGAATACCTTTCGGAAATCTGCCCCGAGGCTTAATAACCATGGGTGGCATGGCATGTGGGAGAAAATGGGCAGGTATCTAGAGAACTTCTCACCTCCAATGGTTTGGAACTTCACTCCTGAACAACTACAGGACCCTGATAAAGTGATAGATTATCTGAAAGGAAAATGCTGTGGCGATTCCAAAGAGGCACAACTTATCGCACTGTGCTGGGCCCTGGCTAGTATCTACCAAACACTGCTCAATACTATGCAGCACCCTCAGGGGGAAGGGAGGGAAAACAGACCGACAGATACTGCGGCTACTCCAACCCCTGCAACAGACACAGCAGCTACTGCAACCCTGGCAACAGGCAAGGCGGCTACTCCAGCCCCCACAACAGACACTGCAGCTACTGCAACCCTGGCAACAGGCAAGGCGGCTACTCCAGCCCCTGCGACAGGCGCTGCGGCTACTCCAACCCCAGCGACAGGCGCTGCGGCTACTCCGACCCCTGCGACAGGCACTGCGGCTACTCCAACCCCTGCGACAGGCGCTGCGGCTACTCCAACCCCTGCGACAGGCGCTGCGGCTGAACCAGAGAACCAACCTGTGCCAGTATCAGTCGCCCCTATACAGAAGAAGAAATATACAAAAAAATCAGTTTGCTTAGCGAAGGATGAAGATGAACCAGGGTCATCACGAGAACAGGAGGAAGAGGCAGAACCAGAAGTAATCACCCAATCTCTATCCCTGAGTGAGCTGCGGGATATGCGAAAAGATTTCAGCCGCCGTCCAGGTGAGCACATTATCACCTGGCTGCTCCGATGCTGGGACAATGGGGCTAGTAGCCTGGAATTAGAGGGTAAGGAAGCCAAGCAGCTAGGATCCCTTGCTAGGGAAGGTGGCATTGATAAGGCGATTGGAAAAGGGACACAAGCCCTCAGCCTCTGGAGGCGACTCCTGTCAAGTGTGAAGGAAAGGTATCCCTTCAAGGAAGATGTTATATGTCACCCAGGCAAGTGGACCACCATGGAGAGAGGTATCCAGTACCTGAGGGAATTAGCCGTGCTAGAGATGATTTATCATGACCCGGACAGTTTACAATTACCCAAAGATCCAGATGAAGTTCAATGCACACGACCCATGTGGCGGAAGTTTGTACAGAGCGCACCATCATCATATGCCAACCCATTGGCAGTACTAACTTGGAAAGACGAAGAGGCACCGACAGTGGATGAAATGGCTCGCCAACTCCGGCAATATGAAGAAAATCTCTCTTCATCCCTACGAGCCTGTGTCTCGGCTGTGGAAAAATTGTCCGAGAAGTCCGAAAAACTGATTGAACTGATCGAAAAGTCCTACTCCCCACCTGTACAGACCAATATCTCAGCTATTAGGAGTGAGCATTCCTCTGCTCAAGAGAGAGAATATAGAAGGTATACACCACGGGGTACCCTGTGGTTTTACCTGTGTGACCACGGAGAGGACATGAGGAAGTGGGATAGAAAACCTACCTCAGTCCTAGATGCACGGGTACGTGAATTGAAAGGAAAAACAACCAGAAAAGGGGATTCTTCCAGGAAAGATGCTGCTCTGGTTTCCAGACAAAGTAGAAGGGCTTCTGACCCTCTTGAAGGGACCTCTAAGTCATTTTTACAAGAAGTGAGTAACAAATACTCTGACCAGGATTAGAGGGGCCCTGCCTCCAGCCAGGTGGAGGAAAGGGACAACCGGGTTTATTGGACTGTGTGGATTCGATGGCCTGGCACATCAGACCCACAGGAGTATAAGGCTCTAGTGGATACTGGTGCACAGTGTACTCTAATGCCATCAAGTTATGAAGGGGCAGAACCCATCTGTATCTCTGGTGTGACAGGGGGATCTCAACAGCTAACTCTATTGGAGGCTGAAATAAGCCTAACTGGGAATGAGTGGCAAAAACACCCCATTGTGACTGGCCCAGAGGCCCCATGCATCCTTGGCATAGACTATCTCAGGAGAGGGTATTTTAAAGATCCAAAGGGGTATCGGTGGGCTTTTGGTATAGCTGCCTTGGAGACAGAGGGAATTGAACAGTTGTCCACCTTACCTGGTCTCTCTGAGGACCCTTCGGTTGTGGGGTTGCTGAGGGTTGAAGAACAACAGGTGCCAGTCGCTACCACAACGGTGCACCGGCGGCAATCTCGCACCAACCGAGACTCCCTGATTCCCATCCATACGCTGATTCAGCGACTGGAGAGCCAAGGAGTGATCAGCAGGACTCGCTCACCCTTTAACAGCCCCATATGGCCAGTGCGAAAAAGTCTAATGGAGAATGGAGACTAACAGTGGACTATCATGGCCTGAATGAAGTCACACCACCGCTGAGTGCTGCTGTGCCAGACATGCTAGAACTTCAATATGAACTGGAGTCAAAGGCAGCCAAATGGTACGCCACAATTGATATTGCCAATGCATTTTTCTCAATCCCTTTGGCAGCAGAGTGCCGGCCACAGTTTGCTTTCACTTGGAGGGGCGTCCAGTACACCTGGAATCGACTGCCCCAGGGGTGGAAACACAGCCCCACCATTTGCCATGGACTGATCCAAAATGCACTAGAAAAAGGTGGAGCTCCAGAACACCTGCAGTACATTGATGACATCATTGTATGGGGCAACACAGCAGAAGAAGTTTTTGGGAAAGGGGAGAAAATAATCCAAATCCTTCTGAAGGCCGGTTTTGCCATAAAACAGAGTAAGGTGAAGGGACCCGCACAGGAGATTCAGTTTTTAGGAATAAAATGGCAAGATGGACGTCGTCATATCCCAATGGATGTGATCAACAAAATAGCAGCTATGTCTCCACCAACTAGTAAACAGGAAACACAAGCTTTCTTAGGGGTTGTAGGTTTTTGGA
This sequence comes from Gymnogyps californianus, assembly GCF_018139145.2. NCBI lineage: Eukaryota > Metazoa > Chordata > Aves > Accipitriformes > Cathartidae > Gymnogyps > Gymnogyps californianus. The sequence continues at coordinate 76,015 of NW_026114485.1, read as the reverse complement.
GAATGCACATTCCAAATTATAGTCTGATTGTAAGCCCTCTCTATCAAGTGACCCGGAAGAAGAACGATTTTAAATGGGGCCCTGAGCAACAACAAGCCTTTGAACAGATTAAACGGGAGATAGTTCATGCAGTAGCCCTTGGGCCAGTCCGGGCAGGACCAGATGTTAAAAATGTGCTCTACACCGCAGCCGGGGAGAATGGCCCTACCTGGAGCCTCTGGCAGAAAGCACCAGGGGAGACCCGAGGTCGACCTCTAGGGTTCTGGAGTCGGGGATATCGAGGATCTGAGGCCCACTATACTCCAACTGAAAAGGAGATGTTAGCAGCATATGAAGGAGTTCGAGCTGCTTCAGAAGTGGTTGGTACTGAAACACAGCTCCTGTTGGCACCCCGACTGCCAGTGCTAGGCTGGATGTTCAAAGGGAAGGTCCCTTCTACACATCATGCAACTGATGCTACATGGAGTAAGTGGGTTGCACTGATCACACAATGAAGTCGAATAGGACACCCCAGTCGCCCAGGAATTCTGGAAGTGATCACAGACTGGCCAGAAGGCAAAGATTTTGGAATATCACCAGAGGAGGAGGTGACGCGTGCTGAAGAGGCCCCACTGTATAATAAACTGCCAGAAAATGAGAGGCAATATGCCCTGTTCACTGATGGGTCCTGTCGCATTGTAGGAAAGCATCGGAGGTGGAAGGCGGCTGTATGGAGTCCTATACGACAAGTTGCAGAAACTGCAGAAGGAGAAGGTGAATCGAGTCAGTTTGCAGAGGTGAAAGCCATCCAGCTGGCTTTAGACATGGCTGAACGAGAAAAATGGCCAATACTTTATCTCTATACTGACTCATGGATGGTGGCAAATGCTCTGTGGGGGTGGTTGCAGCAATGGAAGCAGAGTAACTGGCAACGCAGAGGTAAACCCATCTGGGCTGCCACATTGTGGCAAGATATTGCTGCCCGGCTAGAGAATCTGGTTGTGAAAGTACGTCATGTAGATGCCCACGTACCCAAGAGCCGGGCCACTGAAGAACATCAAAACAACCAACAGGTAGACAAGGCTGCTAGGATTGGAGTAGCTCAGGTGGATCTGGATTGGCAACATAAGGGTGAATTATTTTTAGCTCGGTGGGCCCATGACACCTCAGGTCATCAGGGAAGAGATGCAACATATAGATGGGCTCGTGATCGAGGGGTGGATTTGACCATGGACACTATCGCACAGGTTATCCATGAATGTGAAACATGCACTGCAATTAAGCAAGCCAAGCGGTTAAAGCCTCTTTGGTATGGGGGACGATGGCTGAAATATAAATATGGAGAGGCCTGGCAGATTGACTACATCACACTCCCACAAACCCGCCAAGGCAAGCGCCATGTGCTTACAATGGTGGAAGCAACCACCGGCTGGCTGGAAACATATCCCGTGCCCCATGCCACTGCCCGGAACACTATCCTGGGCCTTGAGAAGCAAATCTTATGGTGACATGGAACACCAGAAAGAATTGAGTCAGACAACGGGACACATTTCAGAAACAATCTCATAGACACCTGGGCCAAAGAGCACGGCATTGAGTGGGTGTATCACATCCCCTATCATGCACCAGCCTCCAGGAAAATCGAGCGATACAATGGGTTGTTAAAGACTACATTGAAAGCAATGGGTGGTGGGACCTTCAAACATTGGGATACACATCTAGCAAAGGCCACCTGGTTAGTCAACACTAGAGGATCTGCCAATCGGGCTGGCCCTGCCCAATCAGAACTTTTACGCACTGTAGAAGGGGATAAGGTCCCTGTAGTGCACATAAAAAATATGCTAGGGAAGACAGTCTGGGTTACTCCTGCCTCAGGCAAAGGAAAACCCATTTGTGGGATTGCTTTTGCTCAAGGACCTGGATGCACTTGGTGGGTGATGCGGAAGGACGGGGAAGTCCGATGTGTGCCTCAAGGGGATTTGATTTCAGGTGAGAATAGCCAGTGAATTAAATTGTATTATGTTAATTGCTATATAACCCTGCCATTGTATGTCATCATTACTATAGTTGTTATATGCTATATCAACAGTATTACAGTAAGAATTACTTAGATTAATGAAGAATGAACTTTGATAAAACCAAGCGAAGTGCAGTAGTGATGGAACCAGGACTGACTGCAGCATGCAACAATCCAACACTACACACCATCCTCCTGCTGCGCCCAATGTCATCTGCCCGCTGCACTGCACCAAAGCCGGATCCTGCTCTGCCGACTGAGCGGACTTCACACCATCCCTCCAGCCCAGACAGACTGTTATGATAGATGGAGTCCAAAGTCATGGACTGAATTAACTCAACGAACATTTTAAATGGACATTGTAAAGGCTTATACATTAAGGGAATGATATCTGTGTGTGTATGTATCAAAAGGCAGCAAAAGTGGTGGTGATTAATTGAAAATGCATTGGGAAGTGTGGGACCTGGACATGATGTAGATGGTATAGAATAAGGGGTGGATACTGTCCTGGTTTCGGCTAGGACAGAGTTAATTTTCTTCCTAGTAGCTGGTATAGTGCTGTGTTTTGGATTTAGGAGGAAAATAATGTTGATAACACACTGATGTTGTTAGTTGTTGCTAAGTAGTGTTTATCCTAAGTCAAGGATTTTTCAGCTTCTCATGGCCAGCCAGCAAGAAGGCTGGAGGGGCACAAGAAGCTGGGAGGGGACACCATCAGGACAGCTGACCCAAACTGGCCAAAGAGCTATTCCATACCATATGACATCATGCCCAGTATATAAACTGGGGGGAGTTAACTGGGAGGGGGGATCGCAGCTCGGGAACTAACTGGGCATCGGTCAACGAGTGGTGAGCAATTGCATTGTGCACCACTTGCTTTGTATAGTTTAATTCTTTTAGTATTGCTATTGTCATATTATTATTATTATCATTATCATTGTTTTTCATTCCTTTCTATCCTATTAAACTGCCTTTATCTCAACTCACGAGTTTTTTTCCTGATTCTCTCCCCCATCCCAGGGGTGGGGGGCAGTGAGCAAGCGGCTGCGTGGTGCTTAGCTGCCGGCTGGGGTTAAACCACGACAAAGGGCCAGCTCTGTACCAGCAACTGGAGCCTCAGGAGCTCATATGTCCAGGTACCAGCTAGTACAGAGACTGGGATCCAGGGACCAGCTACTGGGCAGACTGAGAGTCTGAGCCAAGCTGCTGGAATGATCCACCTTGTACATATGCATATATATATTCTCTCTAGTGGACTTCCATCCTGTCAAGCCAGAGAAGGGAGCAGGGTGAGGCCATTGGTGCTGTCTATGTGTGAATGCTCTGAGTGTCTGTCTGTGATCTGTGTGGCTAGTCATGTATATATGTATATACATGGTGTATATATGTATATACATGGTGTATATGTGTGCTCTGTGTGCATGTGCCTGCTGGGAATACATCTTCAGCCTCACTACTGGTTGGACCTGGGAACATGGAGTAGCAGCAGCCTCACCTCTTGGGCTGTTGGATCCGACATGATATATTTTCCTCTAACATTGCTTTATGTTTCATAATGTTACAAAAATGTTTATGCCAAAGATATTTCTGATATCATTTAACTTCCAAATTTTGTATAATTTGTGGAGCTGAATGAAACTCAGAATTTCTATGTTTTTTCATTATGTCTTCTGTTCTTTTATCTCTTTGTTACACCATTATAAGATACTAAATTTTCTTGTGGAATATTCCAGTTTTTCAAAACTTCATTTTCCACTGAAAGATCATTAGGAAAATTCCAGGTATATATATTGATTATATAGACCATATAGATAACAGACCTAAGAACCCAATAGTGGTACAAAGTCATAGGATATTACAAAAGAAGTAACTTTTAAAAGTTTAATTATAGGATAGAGGTTGAGTTTGTTTTAGAAAATCTTGCAGTTAATCTTACTAGCTGTATTCCTTCCATTTTTTTCTCTGTTTGAAGCCCCTGGGTGAGGTAGGACTGTTTCACAGAAGAAAACTTGAAGGAGAGCAGCGTGCTGAATTTCTGTCCATTTATCAGGTTTTTACATGTTGGTTTTTTGGGTACTAATCTGTACTTGGCACAGATCTGTATGGCTTCTGTTATTTTATGGCTAAATCTGAAGGGCTAATAAGGAATTTGAAGTACATTGAAAATGAATTAATTTTCAAATTGTTACTACAGAATATTTTGTTGATCTTTTTTTCTCACATGCATACTGTATCCATTGGTAAGATTTAAAAATTATTCATTTTTCTTAGATGTCATAGAATGTGTCTGCTTAAAAAAAAAAAAGCTAAAGAAGTGCATCTTCTAACTTGGAAGGTTTTTCATTTAAGCTTCTGTATCACAGGCACATTATGAACAGTATTGATTTTCCTGACCTCAGTTGAGCAACATGAAGACATAGCCTAGATTCATCCCTACTTTAAGCTTGTCATAAATCTTATATGTGCCAATATTCTACATTTCAATGCTTTGTGCACATTAGTAATATTGTAAAATCATATTGTATTAAGTGACAAAATACTAAATTTATTGCACATGTTCATCTTAGTACTTCATGCATTATGAATAATAAAACAGTTATTGATTCTAATGACAGATTATTATTGCATTAATTTTTTTGTTAAGGCATGGCATTTGCCCAATTGATTTTATACAAATATTTGTTAAAACAGTACAGCCACAGGAAGCTTCCCTTATTCTATAATTGTGGTGTTCATCATAATTATGTTGTGTCAGCACACACATATAGATCAACTTGTATTCAGAAAGATAGGATTATATTTTCTTCTCAGTGTGTGCATGTGTTCAAATGCTTCCCTAAAAACTTCCCTTAAAACTAACAGTAGTTACACGTGTACTGTAAATAATTCCTATTCTATAAGATTTTTCACCCTTATAATTTAGAAAACAGAGTTGTCACAGAAAGCATTGAGTAAAATGTTAAGAAAGCTACATGGTTTCAATGACAGTATTGGAACTGTTAAAATGAATGGGAAATATGGTTTGCCATAATATTTTGGTAATTAAATATATTTGCAGATTTCCATTGCCCTGAGTCATTAATATTATTGGTAAATGCCTGCTGAAGTCATACAAAATAGTTTTAGAAGAGCTGCAGCATTTTTGAAAGGCAGAGGTAAAAGAAAAATGTGGGGTTTTTGCATACTGTCTTCTTTTGTATTTCTCATAATTAATTTGAATATATCCAACTTCTTTCAAAATATGCAAGGAATATTCTCCTGTTGGCTAAAACGTAAGAGGGACCATTTTTAACTCAGAGGACATAATATTTGTGCCAAATTCAGAGGTGTGAGGTAAATGCAATTTAGGCTTTAAAATATGATGTGCTGTGAGTAATGTGCCGAGGGGAGTAAAGAGCAGGATTATGGTTTGAATAATAACTAGCATCAGTGACTATTTTATTCCTCTTCCTGCTAGTTGCTGTTCTTTTGGAAATTGCATCTTCTTTCCCTATAAAATTGCCTATAAAACTGCCTATAAAATTGCCCACTTTACCAGTGCTCAGATTGATATGTAGTCTGCTTTCTTTTTCCTTATTTGGTATAAAAGACACCTCTAAACCCCAGAGTAAGGTTTTTCTACAAAAAGAAAGTGAAGGTAATATCATGTTTGACAGAAGTCATTCAGCTTGGCAGGTTCTTGTGTGCCTATGCAATAGTAGCTCAATCCCTGTGCTATGTCAAGCCCTGGACTATGTATCCTGGAGGCTGGCTACTGCTTGCAGGGTGGGCTTTTGGCCCAGAAGTAGCTGAAAAGGAGCTTGTCAATGTTGCTTGGGTGCCTGGCCAGCCAACATGATTGACGGAGACTTACCTGTCTCGACTACTTAGCTACAGGGTTGAGCGCCAGATTTTTTTTTCAGTCCTTAAGGACCAAGAAAAAATGAAAGCAGTGGACATTAGATGAGCTGGGAATATAGAAATGGATGGATGATAGCAGGGGAAAACATGAGGAGGGGATTGCAGTTGGAGACCTGGAGAAACTGGGCAGTGGGAGAGTAATGAGATGTGGGACAAGGCTGATTACATAGGTAAGACAGATGGAGGAGTGTTGTGATGAGAAGAAAAGGGAGGAGAGGAATCTATTCTTGATAAACTGGAATTGCTGATAGCCCACCTACTCAGTTGAGTTGGACTGCTTGTCCAACTCACCCTTTTCTTTGGGTGACTTCTGTAGTGGTTGTATTGGGTTTATGTGACAAGTTTGTGGCAGTGGGGGGGGGATGTGGGTGTTGCAGGGGTGGCTTCTCTGAGAAGAGACCAGGGGATACCCCCATGTCTGACAGAACCAGTTCCAGCTGGCTCCAAGATGGACCTGCTGCTGGCCAAAGCTGAGCCAATCAGCAACGGTGGTAGCGCCTCTGGGATAACGTATTTAAGAAGGGGGAAAAACTGCTGCACAACAGCAGCTGAGAGAGAGAAGAGTGAAAATATGTGAGAGAAACAACTATGTAAACACCAAGGTCAGTGAAGAAGGAGGGGGAGGAGGTGCTCCAGGCACCGGAGCAGAGGTTCCCCTGCAGCCCCTGGTGAAGACTGTGGTTATGCAGGTTGTTCCCCTGCAGCCCATGGAGGTTAACGGTGGAGTAGATATCCACCTGCAGCCCGTGGAGGACCCCATGCTGGAGCAGGTGGATGTGCCCTGAAGGAAGCTGTGACCCCGTGGAGAGCCCATGCTGGAGCAGGCTCCTAGCAGGAACTGTGGCCTGTGGAGAGGAGTCCATGCTGGAGCAGGTTTTCTGGCAGGACCTGTGGCCCCTCGGAGGACCTATGCTGGAGCAGTCCATTCCTGAAGGACTGCACCCCGTGGAAGGGACCCATGCTGGAGCAGTTCTTGAAGAACTGCAGCCTGTGGGAAGGACTCACATTGGAGAAGTTTGTGGAGGACTGTCTCCCATGGGAGGGACCCCATGCTGGAGCAGGGGAAGAGTGTGAGGAGGAAGGAGCGGCAGAGACGAAGTGTGATGAACTGACCGCAACCCCCATTCCCCATACCCCTGTGCCGCTCAGGAGGAGGAGGTAGAGAAGTCAGGAGTGATGTTGAGCCTGGGAAGAAGGGAGGGGTGCGAGGAAGATTTTTTTTAGATTTGTTCTTATTTCTCATTATCCTACTCCCTTATTAATTGTCAATAAATTAAATTGATTTCCCCAGGTCAAGTCTGCTTTGCCCGTGATGGTAATTGGTGAGTGATCTCCCTGTCCTTATCTTGACCCAGGAGCTTTTTGTCATATTTTCTCCCTCTCTCCTGTTGAGGAGGGGGAGTAATAGAGCGGCTTGGTTGGCACCTGGCGTCTAGCCCAGGTCAACCCACCACGTTGTACACTTTGCTTCTGTCAGAAGAAGCACAAGATAACCAGGTGTGGCAATTAAGGAAAAAAGTCTCCAATCTGTTACATTAATGGAATTGTTTTTCACCCTTTTTTTGTCCCTTGGTGTATGAAAAAAAGCAAACTATCCCCTCTACATGTCTTGTGGTGTTCTGCCAACCTGCAAACAACTTTATTCAATTTACCTCTTTTTCATGTATCCTGTAGAGCATACAGTACTCAACAAGTATAGTATTTCTGCATTTTGTCACATCCTATTTCTAAATCAATCAGAAATGGATAGTAACAACAACTGGATTCAGTGAATAAAATCTGAATTTTCCACTGTTCTTCTACAGAGAATGTGCCATGTGTCAGTGCCTACCAAATTTACTTTGGCCACCTCTCTGTATGTTGTCATAATCAAATAGAAAACATGAGAAGGATGGCAAGCAAGTTGGACGTGATCCAAATGAAAACATGGAGTTGTTAGCCCTCTATGGTGGCATTTTCCCATTTTTTTAAATAGTTGTCAAAAACAGTGAGTCCATTGCTGTTGCTATGACTATACATTTATTATTGCCCAAACTATGTCAGACTGAGACTTGCAGGGTAATTTCATAAAAAGCCATACTTTTTTTGTTTCATTGCCATTTTGCAAATTTGATCCTTTAGATCTCTCTGGGTTAATGGCTTTTAATTTTTAGTGAAATATCTCTGAAGTATCCTATGCCCTCAGGAATGTTTTTTCTTTTCATATGTTTTCCTTTGCAGAGTTCTCAGAGATGATGCATTAGAATAGATCAAGGGGCCCAGTTGCTTCTCATATCCTGTCCACCACAGATTCTTTCAGCACGTTTTCAAAAGAAAGGTTGATGTCTTTTCTCTGACAGTTTAGACTAGTATTTCTGAAATTTTCTAAAGCATGTTACATTTTTGGTTCACCTGTCTTTAGGTGAACCTACTACAGGATGAGTAGAAGGTTAGTTCTAAGACCAGGATATGAGAATGAAATTCAGTTACTGACTGCAGTCTCCATTTAAGAACTGAGCTGCTGCGAGAACTTCAAAATAAATAAAAGATAAAGGGTAGTGTAAACACAGTTTCTGCTCCCTCCGTTATAAGGGGAACCTGAGTTATTGCTGCCTGTTGCAGGGTTGCTGCCTGCTGCTTCACAGTGCTCTGTGAACGCTTCCGTTCTCTCTAAGGATGTTGCAACCCATAGTTTTAGAAACAAAGACCCCAAGTAGAAAATATGAATCTCCAATCCTAAATTATTCCATAGCAGCATAAAGTGAATAAGGCATTGTCATGGTTTAACCCCAGCTGGCAACTAAGCACCACGCAGCCGCTTGCTCACTCCCCCCCACCCAGTGGGATGGGGGAGAGAATTGGGAAAAAAAAGAACCTCGTGGGTTGAGATAAAGACAGTTTAATAGGACAGAAAGGAAGGAAAAATAATGATAATGATAATAATAATAATATGACAATAGCAATACTAAAAGAATTAAACTATACAAAGCAAGTGGTGCACAATGCAATTGCTCACCACTCGTTGACCGATGCCCAGTTAGTTCCCGAGCCGCGATCCCCCCTCCCAGTTAACTCCCCCCAGTTTATATACTGGGCATGATGTCATATGGCATGGAATAGCTCTTTGGCCAGTTTGGGTCAGCTGTCCTGGCTGTGTCCCCTCCCAGCTTCTTGTGCCCCTCCAGCCTTCTTGCTGGCTGGGCACGAGAAGCTGAAAAATCCTTGACTTAGGATAAACACTACTTAGCAACAACTAACAACATCAGTGTGTTATCAACATTCTTTTCCTCCTAAATCCAAAACACAGCACTATACCAGCTACCAGGAAGAAAATTAACTCTGTCCTAGCCGAAACCAGGGCAGGCATTATCCTTTCTGCCCTTAGTATGCTGACTGTTAATTATAATATACCATATGATGTCATGCCCAGTATATAAACTGGGGGGAAAGCTGGCCGGGGACTGCTGCTCAGGAACTGACCGGGCACTGGTCAGTGAGTGGTGAGCAATTGCATTGTGCATCACTTGTTTTGTATATTCTAATTCTTTTATTATTATTATTGTTATAATTTGTATTATTATTGTTGTTATTACCATTATTATTATTTTCTTCCTTTTCTGTCCTATTAAACTGTCTTTATCTCAACCCACGAGGTAGGTTTTTTTTCGATTCTCTCCCCCATCCCACTGGGTGGGGGGAGTGAGTGAGTGGCTGCATGGTGCTTAGTTGCCGGCTGGGATTAAACCACAACAACCCAATACAAATCCACAGGAATATCAGACCACTTGATGTATTTGCTGTCCTGACCATGGAAAAAAAGATGATTCTTGTGCCTTTCTTTGCCTCTTTCTTCTCCTCTTTCTTCTTCTTTTGTCCACTGGGTGCTGTCAACTGGAGACAAATCTCAAACATTAGCCCCCTTAGAGCTTCCTTATATACATATGGTTTTCACAGTGAGATTTTGAATTAGATCACCATTGTAATAAACGCAGTGTACGAAATTTTCCTTATCAGTAAACAAATTATAGAATGTAGATGATTTCAGGGCAGGCAAGCAATCAAAAGTAAAGAAAAAAAAAAAGGTGAGCTATTTTTAAAGGTCTGGATTTTAGTTTTCTATTTCTTGTCTCCTATTTTAGCAGCCAGGACTGGAAGGTAGCAATTTCAATGCTGGTTTCAACATCATGCTTTAAAATAACTGGCAAATGACTTTAGCTATAATTATTGACTTCTTACCAGGATTTATAGCTGTATAGTTAAGATCAGTGCTTTGAACCTCACTTTAGGGGTTTATATATATTGTTCTATTAGTTTTCTTACAACCTTTTAATTACCTTTATTTAGATCTTGCACTGAGTTATAATTGCTTTAAACTAAAAATTCTCTATGGGCTGATATCCATAAATTACAAATACGTCATGTATTATGACAGACAAAAGGTGAGCAAGCCAATTTGTTACCCTAGGAGAATATTTACTTGAGATTGGACAATGATCCTCTGCAAGAAGCTGACTGTTGTAATTCTTGTCTTTTACTTTAGGTAGAATCATAGCTAAACCTGACTGTAGAATAGAATTAAAATACCTGTCAAACAAAGTGTTCAAAAAATCTTAGCAGCTTCTAGTGAATATTCTGTGAATGACTAACCTTTGCAATAACTGGTGAAATAGGAGCACACTCACATTTGTTTTGAGAGATCAGTGGCACAGATTGATAATCCTCTTAAACTGTGTTAAATCTGCTCTTCTTATCATTCTGTTGTCCTAAAAGCTTGGATTCACTGGAAAGAAACCACTCATGTGAGTGAGGAATTCATGATCAGACCCTGTAGAGACACAAAATCATTTGACTCTCAGCTAATTAAAATATATTTGAGCACAATAAATTGTTTGAGAGGATGTGAGTTTAGAAAGAATAAATTTATTTTTCAGGCACTGTAATGGTATTCAATTTCCCATTCCGTCACTCAGAACCTTAGTTCCTGAGCTCTTGTGAAAGGCAAAATGCTAACTGCAATACAACTTGCTTAGAAGAATGAACACTACCTGAGACTATGAGCTTTTACCTCAGGGTTGATGTGACCTGAAGACCCAACCTAAGCCAGCTCTTACCGGCTGAGAACACCCCATACCAATGACAAAACAATAGAAGATTAACCCTTCAATGAAACCAGGCATATAACCACAGCCAAAACTGCAATTGACCAGAATCAATAAGAGAATAAATAAAAGAATTAATTCCCTTGGTAATTCTATGCTAAGCATCCTTGTCTCCTTCCTTGGCCAGCGAAGAACTGACTTTTACACTCTCCTGCTGTTGAATTGAAAATAGCATGTATTTATCCCTGTATTTAGTACGTGTGTGTACCTTGCGATGCAGAGTGCGCTGTTGATCTTAGTTGTCAACTGAATGCACTCATATAATAAAAACAACAACAATGATAATAATAGTAGTGGAGAATAGGGCTTACAGACCTAGTGAGGAGCAGAACCCTAGAAGGTGGAGGGTGCCTCCATCAGCCAGCCCCTTTGCTCTGCACCAGGGAGAGATAGAGAAATACTGAAGGTGAATGAGAAGAGGATGGGAATAGCCTGGGGAGGCTCCCAAGGAGATTAAGCTACTTCTGAGGCTCACTAGTTCCTGGATGTGATGCAGCCATGAGCAGCACTTGGCTCATTAAGCATTAAAAGGCTTCCCCTCCTAGTCCACGCTGTCTCCTTCACTGAGCTGTGGCATCAAAGCCACAATGTCAAGGTGTCCTGGTTTCAGCTGGGATAGAGTTAATTTTCTTCTTAGTAGCTGGTACAGTGCTGTGTTTTGGATTTAGTGTGAGAATGATGTTGATAACACTCTGATGTTTTAGTTGTTGCTAAGTAGCGCTTATCCTAAGCCAAGGATTTTTCAGTTTCCCATGCTCTGCCAGCAAGCAGGTGTGCAAGAAGCTGGGGGGGAGCATAGCCAGGGCAGCTGACCTGAACTAGCCAAAGGGGTATTCCATACCATAGAACACCATGCCCAGTATATAAACAGGAGGGAGTTGGCCGGCAGGGGCAGATCACGGCTCGGGCATCGGTCAGCGGGTGGTGAGCAATTGCATTGTGCATCACTGGTTTTTTTCCTTTTTTTTTCCCTCTTCTTTTTTTGTTATATTCCTTTTCATTACGACTATTATTATTATTATATTTCATTATTATTATTGTTAGTATTATATTTTACTTTAGTTATTAAACTGTTCTTATCTCAACCCACGAGTTTTACCTTCTTTCCTGATTCCCCTCCCCATCCCACTGGGAGCAGGGGGGCAGGGAGTGAGTGAGCGGCTGCGTGGTGCTTAGCTGCTGGCTGGGGTTAAACCACCACACAAGGTAAAATGCCTGTGCAGTTCACAGAGAGCTGAATCACCGATGACAGTATTTCTGCTGTTAAAATGTATTATTTTGGTTCTAAATTAAAATATATGCTATTGTTTATTGAAAGCTGTAGCTCCTTCATCAATCCTGCAGTATAAAGGGGCTTCCTTTGTTTTATAAAAAGCCCAGATGTTGATACATAATTGTAATATTAGTTGCCCTAGTAGTTGGATGGTAGCAGACTGTATCATTGGTAATCTTGTCTTCATGGCTGGAATTCTAAGCTCAGGGTCCTATAGAGCAGACCAAAGGGCCAAAATGAGCCTGGAGCAGCTCCTAGTTGGAGCACTTTTAAAACCTTGCCTTGCTCTGAATGAAAACCGATAAAAATATTTTCTAATTCTCCAGTAGCCTGACATTGTCAGAGGGCTAAAGGATGGTGCTGTGTTAGTCATATAGACTTGAGCACAGCCCTGGAATTACTGCTATAAAACGCATGCTGTGAGGCTGCTTCCGATGTGTGAATTTTTAGTGCACTTCTCTCTGTGATTTTCTTCCCTCCTCTCTGCTTTACTAATTAAAATTCTAATCATTCTGACAGCTAGAGCTAGGGGAAAAAAATCATTCTTCCATGCTGGAGAAGGGTGTTTTAACTAACAAGCAAAACAAATGGAAATTAAACAAAGACACTGGCTGTCAGAAGGGGATGAGTTAGGTACTCTAAAGAAAAAAATAAAACATGATTCATGCTATACATTACTGCCAGATATTTAGAGAGAATATAGCCTGATTTACCTTTCTTAGTAAGGAAAGGTTTTGTGTATGTTTGTGTACTGGGTCTGGCTGGGATGGAGTTTTCTTCATCAGCCTGTATGATGCTGTGCTTTGCATTTCTGGCTAAAACAGTGTGGATAACATATCAATATTTTGTCTATTGCTGAACAGTGCTTACACAGGCTTTCTATCTCTCACCCAAAAGTCAGTATGCTGGGTGTGGAAAAGAGGTTGGGAGGAGACATAGCCAAGACAGCTGACCCAAACTGACCAAAGGGATGTTCTATACTATATGATGTTGTGCTCAGCAATAAAAGCTCAGGGAAGGAAGGAGGAAGGGTCGGGGGCATTCGGAGTTATGGTGTCTGTCTTCCCAAGCAACTGTTACGCATGCTGAGGCCCTTCTTTCCTGGAATTGGCTAGACATCTGCTTGCCGATGGGAAGTAGAGAATGAATTTCTTATTTTGCTTTGCTTGAGCACGCAGCTTTGCTTTCCTTATTAAACTGTCATTATCTCGATCCATGAGTCTTTTCACCTTCCTTCTATTTTCTCCCTGTCCCATGGGAGAGGGGAGTAAGTGAGAGGTCAGATGGGTTTTTGGCTGCTGGCAGAGGTCAACCCACCACAGTCCTTTTTGGTGCCCAACGTGGGGCACGAGATAATGACAGCTTTGATCTGAGCATGCTATAACTGTTGTAGTTGTTAATTGGCAGGCTTCTGTGCTGATCATGGAGCTTGCTTGCTTTGCTGTATAATACAGTCTAGGACTTATTAGTGGTTGCTTTCAGCTCTTGCTGTTTGCTCTGCTCCTTATCTCTCTATTTTGCTGTGCCTGGGAACATTTTGATAAAATAGCCTGGGATTTTATGCCTGAATGAGCATGTAATCCCATTGAATCGGCATGCCACTTGATAAAAGAGTGCCTTGCCTACCCCAATGAGACTCAGCAGCTCCTAGCACTGTATTGGGGCTTGGCCTGTGCCTAGCGAGCCTCCGTTCAGCACCGTCAAAGCAGCATGGTTGAGACAGGGACTCAAACCACATCTGAGGACATCATGGTTGATATAGGGACCCAAACCCCAACTACAGTAATCACCCCAGTAGTCAAAAATAAACACTGGACATGGAGATCGACAGGTCCATATCATCAATTAATAAGGGAGGAGAAGGAGGAGGAGGAGGAGGAGGATGAAGGGTCTGATCAGGAAGCTGGTCCTTCAGCAAGGAAACAGGAGGAGGAAGTAAGAGAAATCACCCAAGAGGTGGAAACCACCAGGTCCCTAATTTTGAGCGAACTTTGAGATATTGTCGCGGATGGAGCAATGCATTTCACTCGTAAGAGAGAAGTAGCAATATGTTTATTGATATAAAACAACGATTTAACAAAGTTTGATAGTAAATGCGACAAGATTCAATGGCAAGGTACGCTTGATTATTTACTGCATAGAGGACAAGGTCAGACAAAACTGTCAGGAAGACCCTCCCGTTGAGTCATGAGGTTCAGAAAGGACCCCCTTGTGTTCTAAAATCCTTCTCAGAGGGGAGTTTAGGTGCAGCTGGATCCAGACTTAGTCCCAGACTTGGTCAACAATTTATGTCTAAAGGATTATATATGCACACAATCAATCCTTTATATCACTTAGCTAAGATTTCAAAGTTTCAGCGTGCTTATTCCTAATTCACTTACCGAGTATCTGACGTGATAAGGATTCTCTCAACCTTGAGGAGTAACCTTGAGAGGCATCCCTACTCCTGGCGTGCAGCCTGTTGCCGTGCAGGAGAGCTCAACAGGCCCTGGGCTGTCCACTATGGAGTAAAATAATTGACTTATAGTCATATTTACATACTGACTACAGATGTTAGTTTCTTCCAAATTTGGCTTGAGTCGGACATTGACCAGCACTGTGGTTAGGTGGATGCATTGCTCAAATTAGCCCTTGGCTATTGTGTTGTTATCTGTCTCCCCTGAATCCACACGACCAGATGCATCCATTACAACTGCCACTGGTGGTTATCACTTGAGCAGGGTTATGGGAAATACAGGGGGAGGGGGGGAGCACATCATCACAGATATGCAGCTCCTATCAAGCATGAAGGCAAGGTATCCCCTCAAGGAAGACCTTGTAAACTACTGAGGCAAGTGGTCTGCTGTGGAGGAAGGTATCCAGTATCTGAGGAAATTAGTGGTGGTGGAGGTGGTCTACAACAACCTGGACAACAACCAGGCCTCCAAAGATCCTGATGAAGTCCAGTGCATGTGGTCTTTGCAGTGGAAGTTTGTACTAAATGCACTGGTGTTTTATTCTAACACCCTGGCAATGATGGACTGGCCAGACCTGGAGATACCAACTGTGAAGAGACTGTCCTGCCAGCTCCGGTGTTTAGAAGAGGATCTCTCCTCCTCATCCCCACAGGCCAGTGCCTCAGCTGTCAGGAGTACCCCACAGAGTCAGTCTCCCCCTGCCAGAGGGAAAGGGACCCCCAGGCACACATTGAATGCCACCCTCTGGTTCTTCCTGCATGACCAGGGGGAGGACATGAGGAAGTAGGATGGTGAGCCTATCTCGAAGCTAGAAGCCTGAGTACATGAACTAAGGGGGAAGACAGCTGCTAAGAAGGAGCCATCCAAGCAGGTTGTCACTCCAGTTGCTGTTGAGATGGTAGAAGGCAGCCAGCAATCCACCAGATGTAGAAGAAGGCCTAAGAATGCCTCTATTCTTGTTTTTGGTGAAGGGACTTCTGGTCTGACACTGCAGGAGTCAGATAGTGAATACTCCAACTGGGAATAGAGGGGCTCTGCCTCCGTACAGGAGGAGGAAAGGGTTGACTGGGTTTCCTGGACTGTAGGGATTCAGTAGCCTGGCACATCAGACCCACAGCAGTATAAGGCTTTGGTGGACACTGGTGCACAGCATATGCTGGTGCCATCAGGTTATAAGGGGGTGGACCCCATATGGATTTCTGGAGTGATGGGGGATCCCAACAGTTGTCTGTGTTGGAGGCTGAGGTGAGCCTAACAGGGAACAAATGGCAGAAACATTCTATTGTGACTGGCCTGGAGGGCCCGTGTATCCTTGGCACAGACTACCTCAGGAGAGGGTACTTCAAGGACCCAAAAGGGTACCACTGGGTCTTTGGTGTAGCTGCTGTGGATACAGAGAAGATTAAACAGCTGTCCACTGTGCCTGGCCTCTTGGAGGATCCTTCTGTTGTGGGGTTGCTGTGCGTCAAAGAACAGCAGGTGCCAATTGCTACCATGATGGTGCACTGGCAACAATATCGCAGCAACCGAGACTCCCTGGTTCCCATCCATGAGCTGATTCATCAACTGGAGAGTCAAGGAGTGTTCAGCAAGACTCACTCACCCTTTAATAGTCCCATATGACCAGTGCAAAAGTCTAATGGAGAGTGGAGGCTGACAGTGGACTATCATGGCCTGAACGAAGTGACACCACCACTGAGTGCTGCTGTATCAGACATGCTAGAACTCCAATACAAACTGGAGTCCAAGGCAGCCACATGGTATACCACAATTGATATTGCCAATGCATTTTTCTTGATTCCTTTGGCAGCAGAATGCAGGCCACAGTTTGCTTTCATGTGGAGGGGTGTCCAATACTCCTGGAGCCAACTGTCTCGGGAGAAAACACAACCCTACCATTTGCCATGGACTGATACAGACTGCACTGGAACAGGGTGAAGCCCCTGAACATTTGCAATACATTGATGACAACATTGTGTGGGGCAACACAGCAGAGGAAGTGTTTGAGAAAAGAAGAATAATCCAGATTCTTCTGAAAGCTGGTTTTGCCATAAAACAAAGTAAGGTCAAAGGACCTGCACAGGAGATCCAGTTCTTTGGAGTAAAATGGCAGGATGGACATCATCACATCCCGATGGATGTGGTCAATAAGATAACAACTATGTCCCCACCAGCTAACAAGAAAGAAACACAAGCTTTCCTAGGCCTTGTGGGATTCCGGAAAATGCATATTCCATGTTACAGTCAGCTTGTGAGCCCTCTCTATCAGTTAATCAAATTAAGAAATATTTTGAGTAAGGACCTGAGCAACAGCAGGCCTTTGAAAAGATCAAACAGGTGATAGCTCGTGTGATATCCCTTGGGCCAGCCTGGACATGGTCAGCTATGCAAAACTTGTTCTACACTGCAGCCAGGGAGCATGACCTCACCTGGAGCCTCTGGCAGAAAGCACTTGGACAAACTCAAGGTCAGCTGCTAGGGTTTTGGAGCCAGGGATATAGAGGATCTGAGGCCCACTACACCCCAACTGAAAAGAGGTATTAGCAGCATATGAAGGGGGTTGAGCCGCTTCAGGAGTAGTCAGCACAGCTCCTCTCGGCACTGTGATTGCCTGTGCTGTGCTGGATGTTCAAAGGAAGGGTTCCTTCTACCCATCATGCAACCAACACTACATGGAGTAAGTGGGTAGCATTGATCATGCAATGAGATCGACTGGGGAAACCCAACCGCCCAGGAATCCTGGAAGAGATCATGGACTGGCCAGAAGGCAGAGATTTTGGAGCATTGCCTGAGGAGGTGGCTCGTGCCCAAGAGGCACCACCACCATATAATGAGTTATCAGAAGATGAAAGGCGTTATGCTTTGTTTACTGATGGATCCTGTCATGTGGTAGGAAACCATCAGAAATGGAAAGCTGCTGTGTGGAGTCCCACACAAGTCGTTGAGGCCACTGAAGGAGAAGGTGAGTCAAGTCAGTTTGCAGAAATGAAAGCCATCCAGCTAGCCCTAGAGATTGCTGAACGAGAAAAGTGGCCAGTACTCTATCTCTGTACTGATTCATGGATGGTGGCTAATGCCCTATGGGGGTGGCTACAGCAATGAAAATAGAGCAACTGGCAGCACAGAGGTAAACCCATCTGGGCTACTGCGTTGTGGCAAGACATCGCTGCTCAGGTAGAGAACCTTGTTATAAAGGTACATCATGTAGATGCTCACATGCCCAAAAGCCGCACCACTGAAGAACATCGAAAGAATGAGTAGGTAGAGCAGGCTTCCAGAATTGAAGTGGCTCAGGTGGACCTGGACTGGGAACATAAGGGTGAGCTATTTGTAGATTAGTGGACCCATGAAACATCGGAACATCTAAGGAGAGATGCAACATACAGATGGGCTCGTGATTGAGGGGTGGACCTGACCATGGAGGCCATCACACAGGTCACCCATGAATGCAAAACATGTGCTGCATTCAAGCAGGCCACATGAGTAAAATCTCCCTGGAACAGAGGGCGGGGGCTGGGGTATCAATATGGCAAGGCCTGGCAGATTGACTATATTGGTCCACTGCCGTGAACCTGCCAAGGCAAGCGCTACATACTCACCATGGTGGAAGCAACTACTGGCTGACTAGAAACATACCCTGTAAACCATACCACCACCTGAAACACCATCTTGGGACTTGAAAAGCACATTCTGTGGCAAAATGGCATCCCAGAAAGAATTGAGTCAGACAACAGGACTCATTTCCAGAATAACCTCATAAACTCCTGGGCCAAGAAACACGGCATTGACTGGATGTATCATCACAGCCCCTATCACCCACAAGCCTCCAGAAAGATTGAGAGATATAATGGACTGTTAAAGACTATGCTGAGAGCGTTGGGTGCTGGGGAATGGAAGCACTGGGATGTAAATTTAGCCAAAGCCACTTGGCTGATTAACACTAGAGGATCTGCTAACCATCCTGGTCCTGCTCAAACAAAACCCTTACATACTGTGGGAGGAGATAAGGTCCCCGCAGTGCACATAGGGAAGTGGCTGGGGAAGGCAGTGTGGGTTGCTCCTCCCATGGGAAAAGGCAAACCCATTTGTGGGATTGTCTTCGCTCAAGGACCTGGGTGTGAAGAATGAGCTTCACAAGGAACCTGGTGAGTGCAGCAATGACCCAACCCAATCCAGTCTTGGCACCCAGCAATCCAACACACTGCTTCTCCTGTCCTCAGCAATCACCTTGACAGATAGGGCCCTGAGACTGATGGAGTTTCTAAGTGATCAAATGAGGATCAGTTCTATTATTTTTGTCTTATATTGTCTTGGTTTCGGCTGGGATAGAGTTAATTTTCTTCTTAGTAGCTGGTATAGTGCTGTGTTTTGGATTTAGTGTGAGAATGATGTTGATAACACACTGATGTTTTTAGTTGTTGCTAAGTAGCACTTAAGGACTTTTCAGTTTCCCATGCTCTGCCAGCAAGCAGGTGTGCAAGAAGCTGGGGGGGAGCATAGCCAGGGCAGCTGACCTGAACTAGCCAAAGGGATATTCCATACCATAGAACATCATGCCCAGTATATAAACGGGGGAGTTGGCCGGGAGGGGCGGATCGCTGCTTGGGCATCGGTCAGCAGGTGGTGAACAATTGCATTGTGCATCACTTGTCTTTTCTTGGGTTTTATTTCTTTTTTTTGTTGCATTCCTTTTCATTATTATTATTAAATTATTATTATTAGTAGTATTATATTTTATTTTACTTCAGTTATTAAACTGTTCTTATCTCAACCCATGAGTTTTACCTTTTTTTTTCGATCCTCCTCCCCACCCCACTGGGAGGGGGGAGGAGGGAGGGGGAAGTGGCTGCATGGTGCTTAGTTGCTGGCTGGGGTTAAATCACGACATATAGATACCAAGATTATAGTGTGTTAAACCTTTTAAGGACAGCTTTATGCTAAATATTAATTCAGCTAAAATGATAAGAGCTGCTTCCTTGTAGAAAAGGAGAGTTTAGACTCACTGAATTCTTAACCCAAAAAGTTGGGAAAATAGCCCAGGAATGTTGTTTAAGATGAAAACTGGAGATAAATAACAATGGTTTAAAGGAGTGGAGGAAGAAAAAAGCTTTGAAAACTCTTGTTTAGCCTGACATTTCCAGTGAGTTTTAAGGATATAGAAGATCTAGACTGTTATCTGGGCTAGGCAAAGGGAAGATAATACACTCTTCTCCTAGGGAAGGAACAGTCCTCCATTGACTGGGCTGAAGGGCTTGACAACTTGAAGAGCTAAAGAGCTGTTCTGTACTTTGGGATGGTGCATCTGCTTCCACAGCAGAAGAGTTAGGTGATGTGCCAAAATGTTCTACCACAAAATAAACCAAGGTACCTCCGAAAGGTTTGCCCCATGGAGTCAACAACTGGTTATCATACAGGTAAAGTCAGAACCTTTCACAGAATCCTATTTGCCTTTATTCTGTACATCATGCTTGATATTGTTTTAGAAATGTCTTTTGCCCTTTTTTCCCCTAGATGTCCTGAAAAGTACTGCTGAATAAATCTTCAGCTTCTGTGAAATCCTTTCCTTTACAAATGAAGCATGAGTTCCAGTCCTGGCTCCAGCTAATAAAATCACTGAGAGTATAGACTGGAAGGGACATCTGGAGGTCATCTTGTCCAGCCTCCTGTTCAGAGCTGGGCTATTGCCCAGAGTAGATCAGGTCAGCCATGGCCTCATCTAGCAGAGCCTTGAAAGCCTCCAAGGGTGGAGATTCCACTGCCTCTCTGGCTTGAAATTCAGTCTGCGCTTATGCCTCCCTTTCCTTATATCACAGAATGATAGAACAGCCGAGGTTGGAAGGGATCTCGAAAGATCATCTGGTCCAACCTTTCGTGGGAAAGGGAGCCTAGATAAGATTATCTAGCACCCTGTCCAATCGCATCTTGAAAATCTCCATCGATGGGGATTCTACCACATCCCTGGGGAGGTTGTTCCATTGACTGATTGTTCTCACTGTAAAAAATTTCTTTCTTATGTCGAGATGAAACCTCTCTCCTGGTGCAACTTGTACCCGTTGCCCCTTGTCTTCTCCATGTGGGTCCTTGTGAAGAGAGAGCCTCCGTCCTCTTTGTAGCCACCCTTTAAGTACTGGAATACTGTGATGAGGTCCCCCCTGAGCCTTCTCTTCTCCAGGGAGAAAAGACCCAACTCCTTCAGTCTTTCCTCATAGGGCAGGTTCTCCAGCCCTTTGATTGTCTTTGTGGACCTCCTTGGGACCGTCTCCAGTCTGTCTGTGTCTGTCTTGAATTGTGGGGACCAGAACTGGACACAGTACTCCAGGTGCAGCCTGACAAGTGCTGAGTAGAGTGGGATGATCACATCTCTATCTCTGCTAGTAATGCCCCTGTGGATGCAGCCCAGGATTCCATTTGCCTTTGTTGCTGCAGCAGTGCACTGCTGACTCATGTTCAGCTTGTTGTCCACCAGGACCCCCAGGTCCCTTTCAGCAAGGCTGCTCCCCAGCCACACAGATCCTAGCCTGTATTGGGCTCATTGGTTGTTGTCCCAGGTGCAGGACTTTGCACTTGTCTTTGTTAAACCTCATACTGTTCTTGCTAGCCCACTCTTCCAGCCTGTCCAGGTCTCTCTGGAAGATGGCTCTCCCTTCTGACGTGTCCACCTCACCACCCAGTTTAGTGTCATCAGCAAACTTGGTGAGGCAGTCTCACTATGACATCCTGGATCTTGGCTCCTGGCAAGCAGCAAACTTCCCTTGACTGTATATCAGGCCAGCAGATGGGTGCCTCGGTACCTCTCAGCGAAGTGATATCCTGTTCCCACGGGTTACGAGAGACCATGGCACCTCCTTCTCCAAGGTGCTGTCTGTTTGCTGTTGACGCTCTATGTCTGATAGTCCTTGGAGGTTAGTGCCACAGGGCCCTAATATTTCTTCTTGCAAAATCTCGAATAATACTCTATCTATTTCTTGTTCCCTCTCCCTAATACAGCATAGTCTGCTAACTTCCTCCTGCAGCTCCTCCACCTGCTGCCTGAGTGACTCCACCAGAGCACACCTTGCACAGGTGGAGCTTCCACCCTCCTCCACACAGGAGTGTGGGGTACAGACTTTGCAGCCCTCCACCTGGACAGCAGCTTCCCTGATAGGAAGCTCTGTCTGGATGTCTACCTCCACTCATCCCAGGCTAGCCTGGCTAGGTAGCTGATTCCTGTCTGCTGTAGAGCACAGCCCTTGCCTGGTCTCTACCACCATGCTTCTGACAACCTCAAAGCACTGCCTAATAAGCCCTTCTAATTCCCTGGAGACCTCAAGCTGCTGGGTAGGCTTGCACAGCCACCAGCTAGCTGGGGTGACGGTTGGGGCTGCAGCCTAAGCCTGCGGGCGAGCAGAGCAGGCAGCAGCCCAATAACTGGCAGAGTGCACAGCCCTTCCCGTGCGCCCTTCCGCACCAACTGCTGTGCCAACTGCCAACGTAGCTCCCAATAGATGCATGCTGTTTGTGTGCCTGTGGTCGCTGGCGCTCCCTAGGGTTCAGTTATGTCTGGCTTCCGGTGGTGGTTTGAATTGGCCATGGGTACAGCTGGCACCGCCCAACTCTTGCCTGCCCCTCTCATGAGACGTGCTGCTTTATATGCATGTTTTAACTACTGCATTATAAGGTATTCTGGGTAGGGCTTCCATACTCCCTTTTGTTGGAGATGCTCCACTTTTATATAAAATAATTAAATAGTCACTGAGCCAAAAAGAGGGAATGAATCTCAGAAGTGATGCTAGTTTCACAATCTAATGAATATTTAATTACTTATGCACAGAAAGAGAATGTCTACACCATGGCCCAAAAGCCTTCTCCCCTTAGAATACCTTTGTGGTCTCTTGGGATAGAGGGATTCAAATCCCTTCAGACAGAAGTGGGATTGAACCCATCTAACTAAACTATTAAGTAAAACGGAGCTGCTACTACTCCCTCCCATTTCTGGAAACTGCCATTTCATTGATCTTGCTTTTCTTATGAACTGTCCAGAAAGGAAATATTTTTCTGTTTGTAAAATGAAACATGAGCCTGAAACAGTTTAGGAGGAGTGGGAGCAGAGGAGTAGCTTTCACTTTTGCAAGATAGAAAACAAAGAAAAAGTTGTAGATGAGCTTTAATTGAGTCTATCAAATGTATATTCTTAATTTTTTTTTGTTTGGCTGCCAATAAGAAAAATCAATTATTTGCACAGCCATAATCAGGGCTACTTCTATACTGAACCCTCATAAAAAGACACAGTTGCATAATGAATATTTAAAGTCTGCCTTTTGTATATCATCTTTAAGTTCATCTCAGTATTTGAAGAGACAGAAAGAGAAATGTGTACGTTTGTGTTGTGGCAGTTATGAGGAAAGATTCTGGCAGTTTCACATAACAGTTTCAGAATTCTACTTCCCTTCATTTCTTCTCTCAGCAGCCAGCGAAATGGGTTGACACAAAGCAAATGTGTGCCAAAGAACTTTAACAGGAGGAAGTTTTCAATTAACAGGGGACAAAGAAGGTGATAGCCCCAAGCGTAGCAAGGAGAAATTAACATGGAGAAGCAGTTCCACCCTCCGTGGGTCCCAAAAGGCCAATTGTATTAGTTGTGCCTATTCTGATTGAACCTTTGCCATTTCTTTTTATTGATTCCCTTGTCTGCATCTGACAAAAACAATTCTGGCCATCAGTTGTTTGCTCATGGTGGCAGCTTATAGCTAGAAACAGCTTCCTTGTAAAACATTCAGCATAGAGAGGTCTGCCATTGTGGTTAGCATTTCCCAGAAATTATTAATTTTGTTAGACTTAGAAAAAACCTAAACAAAATAAAACTAAAAGCCTGCTGAAATAAAAGACATTCACTCCACAGATTCTCTCCAAGTAACCATTTCATCCTGTTAACTGTTTGCCTGGCTTAGAATAAAATGTTTTAATTATTAACCTATTTTAAAGTGAGATTTCAGAGAAGATAATCTTGTTGGCTGTTTCAGAAAGAATTTAGCCATTTAACATATCTGGCACTTGTGGAAAGTATTTTTAAAAAATAGTATGCTGTGGATAAATATTTCAAGTTTTCCTTCTTGGGATGAAAATGAATAATAAATAAAACTTGTAAGAGCTTGAGGAAAAACCTGCCTAGCAAGCAGAAATAAATAAAAAATGAAATGTAATAAATAAAAAGGTGACATGTTGTCATGGTCCGTTTAGATCTCTTAAATTTACAGAACAATGATGTACTCTGTAAATTAAATTATATTTTATGAGCTCATTATGAAAGCAAGCAAACAAACACATCAAACAAGGGCTCAGTCCCCTTTGTACAGGCTAATCTAACACGTGAATTCTCTAATTCATCACTTCATTAATTCATGAGGTTTCTAACTCACAAGTTCTCTAATTTATAACTTGTAACTCGTAACTCGTGTGCCTATGAGCAAAATAGTTATCTAGCTGACAGTGAAAGTGTTCATCCTTCCTCCTCCATCATGGTGTGGGCACCCCCTATATCACACCAGGAAACATGAAAGCCTCAGCAGTCCAGCTGCTATTGGATCCGCTTCTAAAGCTTTTTGGGTAAGCTGATGTATTTATACCTACCAGCTTGGACAAAACCTGAGCAGGAGTTGAGTGAACAGTCACACACCTTTATGCATTTAGGTGTCTGATCCAAATTCGACTAATGTCAAAGGGTGGAGGAACAATCTTTAAAAGAGCTCAAGAAAATCTATGCTTATTTTTAAATATTTCTGCTGCACAGTTGACTCCAAATAATAAAGAGCATAATTCAATAATATTTTAACAGCTTTATATAGAAGCACCCAATGCTTACCTTCTCACTTCTTAGAGCAATAGAATACAATTGCCGTTACCTCAAATGGAAGTAGTGTTCTTATTTTCCTCTTCAGATTCAGGGCCCAAATGATGATGTTCACTTAGTTAACCAGTTTATTCAAGGGAACTGCAGTTATCCCATTCCACTTGAAAGACTCTCAGTCTCAGTCCTTCAGATGCGTTAACTACTTCAGTATACAAGCTCTGTCCTTGGAAAAGCATGCAGAACTCCCATTGACTTCAGTGGCAGTGACATATTTTTCAGAGGCAAAACATCCTACTTAAACAGCGTCATTTACCTTTGACTTTAATCAAGTTGATTAATAATGCCATTATTATTATTATTAATAATAATACCATGGTCTGGAAAGCATAACTAGGAAATGCCCTAACATCTTTGGTTTATCTCACATAGTTCAGTAAGTGTGCTTTTAAGGATAGTGTTAATTTATTGTTTTTTTAAAAGAAATTCTCACCCCCTTAAGAGGTAATCCAAAGTAAATGTTGTCACTGACATTTGGCTTGCCATGATTAAAATGGCTAGGATATGAAGCTGTGTAACAAGGGCTGTTTGTTTATTTTTATTTTTAGAAGAAATTATAATTGACATTAAACAATAGGAGCTTTGGTAACAAATAAGCCTAGTACAGCTAGAGAGACTATAGATATTACCACCATTGTACTTTTGAACCCATAAGACTTCATAGCTATCGCTTGTTATTTGGCAACTCATACTCCTAAAGATAACCCCCTCTCAACACAGAGAACAGTGTGCTGTTGATAGGTTGTAGGAAACAGCATGAAGATAGTTTTACATCAGTCTTTTCTAGTTTCAAAATAAAAACCTTACATAGCATCTAGTTGAAAAACGTAGTGCTGGTAGCGTTGTTTGTTATTATCTCTGTATGTCACCATTTAAGTCAAGACAATGAACACTGAGAAAAAAATATCCTCATCTTCCCCCCCCCGAAAACAAATCTCAGAGAAAATATTGACAAATGATATTTGAATTGTTTTGACATCTAAGGTGATTAAATAATTATGAAACCTCTTCTATTTAACAAGTGCTTGAAGTACTTTATATTCTTGCCTCAAAGTGTAGCAGTTTCTAGCTAGTAGCAGTGTGACTGATTTTTCTATATCAGATACAATGTTATGGTCTACTGTTTCCATAGCAAATCTATAGCATCTGTCTTCAAACTTGGACTGCAGTCCTGCACTATCCAGTAATACTTTATGTGACCACATCCTTCCATTATAAGTGGATTAATATTGATTTTTCCTCTTGTCCAAGACTGAAGGTCCATCTTAGCAGCAATAAATTACACAGCTGAAGCATGAGGATATGCTTGCTCTTCCTTGGTCTTCATGGCTAGGATTATTACTTTGTCTCAAAACCAATTTCTGATGTTTTTAATCCATTACAAGGCTAAAGGTTGTGCTCAGGTTTAAACACTTGTTTGTGTTATGTTGCCAGTAACAATTCAGTGTTTCCAGTAAACCTGGAGTTCCTGGTTCCAGTAACAGCTCTTGATTCTATTCAGAAGTTGGCAAGAGTGAACTACCATAGCTTGCACACGGCAAGGCTTGGAAATAAAACAGCAAAGAGCAGCAAGAGAACAGGATTTCCAAGTAGTGAAAATCTACTACTTGTTCAGAAAGAAAGTGAAATAAGGGGAGGAACAGAGAGGATAACAGAATAATATTGAGTAGCAGAAACAACAGTTGGTAGTGTAAGGACCTACTGAGTTAATAAGATACACATTTTAAGAGTGGTGATTAGACAAATGCCATGCACGATACTGCTGTCAAACATCTTTACTCTGGTGCAGCTTTTCAGGTTTTTTTTTCAGCCTTATTTAACCAGTGAAGGGACATTTGAAATGCATATGGGATCTAATATTTGCAACAAGTGGCAAATCTGCATTAAATTAATTGTTAAGTATAGACACTTTTATTGTTACTGCTTGATTTTACTTGAAATACCAAATCCCTCTCTGGGTTCTGCATGCTCAGTAGTGTGGTTTTGTGACACAGGCTAATCACTCCAGGGCTTCTAAGAATGTTTCATAAATATGGGGTTTATTTAGTTGGGGGTTTTTTTGTTTGTTTGCTTTGGTATTTTTGTAGCAGTAAAGACATTTTTTATGTGTTGATTACAGACATAGGCCTTCTAGTCTGAAAAAGGCACATATTTTAATTCTTGAAATAGTAATATATGGGGCCAAATATACATGTGTGTACTGGGTCTGGCTGGGATGGTGTTAACTTTCTTCATAGCAGCCTGTATGGTGCTGTGGTTTGCATTTGTGGCTAAAACAGTGTTAATAACACACCAATGTTTTGGCTATTGCTGAACAGTGCTTGCACAGTGTCAAGGCCTTCTCTCTTTCCCACTCTGCCCTGCCCCCGCCCCCGCCCCTGCCCCTGCCCCTCCCTCAACCCTGGCAAGTAGACTGGGGATGGGCAAGAAGTTGGGAGGGGACATAGATGGGACAGGTAACTCGAATTGACCAAAGGGATATTCAACGTGGAAGGGGGTCTAGTCTTGTATGTGGTGGAAGGGATCTGGCAACACTTGCAGGAGTGAGCTGTGGGTATGTGGGGAGGCAACCACAGAGGTGTGCAAAGGGGGCAATTGCAAAGGAAGACCTGGCCCCTCTGTGGTGTTAACCCACACGGCTGGTGACTCCCTGTTCCACTGGAGGCTTTTCCACACCAATTGGTCTCCTACAGAAGCATGGAAAAATACGTTCCATTAAAAAAACCTGCCAAGGAGAAGATGCAACTTCAGGGCTGCAGAGTTGATTAGATGCAAACACCAGGTCTCCGAGGGAAAAGGAGTCACAGAGCCAGTGGCTCCCTGTTGCCCTGGGCTTCCCCAAGAAAAGTGCCAGTGGGTGTGCGGTGCCAGGGGGTGGTGAGGGTGTCATCCCTTCCCTCCTTGACAGCTCACCACTGGCCCGAGTTTGCTACTTTCTTCTCTGTTCTATTCAGATGGTGGTTGGAACAGTTCAGTGTAATCCAGGTAGCATTTGAGCAGGCCTTCATGTACTATAATTATTTTTCAAACCCAGCAGCCCATTTATAAATGTATCAAGAGGAGGCATGATTGCATTTCCAAAGGAGCTAAGGCATTATTGTTTGTTTTTTTAGTTTATAGTAAGTATCACAAATGTATAAAAATGATTATCACAGTAAAGAAAAAAGTCTAAACATTTCAAACGTAAAATGTATTTTTTGACAAATATGGTTTTTTCTATTGGTGGTGTTCTTCCTTTTTTTCTTCTTCCTCTCCCTCTGTGGGGGGTGGGGGAGGCTGCAGACATGGCCTCTGTGGGAGGAGGTCAGGTCAGAGACAGAGACTGCCTTGTGCTGGTTACAGATGGTTCCAGCCAGCTCCGTAATGGCCCCACCACAGGCCAAAGCTGAGCCTGGTGCCTCTGTGAAAACATATTTAAGAAAGGACAGAAAATGCCAAGGAGGAAGGAATAAGGCAACAACAGAGGGAACAAAGAAAGGAACAAGGGAACAACAGAGGGAACAACAGAGGGACAACAGAGGGACAACGGGGATAACAAGGGAATAAGGGAACAACGGAGAGAACAAGGGAACAATGGAGGGAACAAGGGTACTACAAGGTCAGAGGAGTAGGGGGTGCTTCACGGCAGAGCAGGTATGCCCCCAAAGTGACTGTGGCCCATAGATAAGCCCACACTGGAGCATAGGAAATGAGTAAGAAGGAAGGAGCAGCAGTAGGAAAGAGTGAGAAACAGGGAGCGGCAGAGAGAAACCACTACTCACTAACCCCAATCCCCTGTACTGCTCGTTGTCTCACTGAAGGGACTAAGTGTAACCTGTGGCAATAACAAAGGGGGAGGACGTGTCTGGAGTGAAGTTAAGGCTGGGAAAGTGGGGGGAGAGAGGTGTTTTCTGTAAGTGTTTAAATGTTTGTCTTCTTTGTTTCCCAATACCTGAATCAGTAATTAAATGTTTTAAATTAAATTAAATTCCCCAAGTCAAATCTGTTTTGCTCACAATAGTAATAGGTGAGTGATTTCCCTGTCTTTATTTCTACCCATTAGCTTTCTTGCTCCTGTTCTTCCCATTTTCTCCCCTGTCCCAGTGGTGGTGGTGGGGAGTGAGCAAGTGGCTGTGTGGATGCTTGGCTGACAGCCAGGCGACCAAATGTGGTGTGTGATATTTGCAATATACAGAGCATTAACTAAGGAAGAACTTGGACTTGGCCAAGTATTTATTAAGAACTTGAAAAGCTTCTGGTTAAAACAGTGATTGAAATAGCCAAAGATCTTCTTGCCAGCTATGTTCTTTTATGGAGCTATAACTATATCCTGGAAAGCTGTCTCTCATAACAAAATATTGACTAGAGCTGATAAAACTCAACTTTAAATTTCTCTAATAAAATGTGAACAACAGAGTTAATAATCTTCATTCAGAATATAACTGTTGGAAAAAAATCTGTGCGCAAGCAAGAGATGGAGATAGATGTAGGTACAGTTTGTCTCCAAAATGTGTACATGGGGTGGGAACATCCCACCTCAGCCATCTCTCAATGCACTAGGAAATAGGAAAAGGAAGAAGTAAACAGGGTGAGATTACAACCAAGATGAAGGAAATCTGAATTTCTTATTCCATTTTAGTGAGTGTGTAAGTAAAAATGTTTTCTAAACAAGATCCCTTTGTATAAAGCTGCCATTCAACACTGAATGTTGAATGTCTGACCATGGATAATGTAGTCAAGGTTTAAAATACACTCCCAAGCAGATGATTTTCAAGATAGTTTATTTGGTGTGTTTAGACTCTGACTTTATTCACAAATTGTTTGCAAACTAGATTCTTCCTTGTTTGCTATTTAGAATTGTTTGACACTGTTTTATATGAAGAAATTCCATTCACTGAATCTCCTGCAGATTTTTGACTGGGAGCAGTTATTAGAATATTCATATTTTCATGTGATGTGCATGATGCACAGGTGGTAACCCTTTATGTCCTAATGTGAGAGGTAGGTGCTTTCACTTTTCTCAGGAAAAGGCTAGTGGTATTTTTTTCTTTTGCTTTTCTTTTTTTTTATATATATATAACTCATTATCACGGTACCTGAATGCGTTGTTCTAATGGCAAAGTATTAGCAGCTGTTATTCAGGCCAAAGTAATTCAAAGAAGACATTTAAAAATATTTTCATTTTCTCACTTCCAATAAAAAAACCCTTGGTTTTGGGTACATTCATATACTCAAGAATTAAGAATATCATTACTTGTTGACTGAGAATGGAGAAATATTTTGTGAGAAACTAAGATTGGCTTACTAAGTCTGTAAAAAATGTATTTTGTATAGGGACAAGTTTGGGGGAAGAGTCTCCTAAAATAGATTCGTTGATGTACTTAGAAAAATGGATGAGATCTGGGGTACTACAAATCTTTTCTAGGTCAGAGGTTTATAGCAGGATTTCTAATAGTTTCCTTGACTACTTACTTATGAGAGAATGGCTGGTACACGTAGTTTCCCAGGGAGGAGAAAAACATCTATCTTTTTCCCTGCCAGTGAATATTTCTTTCCCTGTAATACCATGGTATGATTCTGAATTTGGTTACTATGAAAAATCATTTAAAATCAGGAGTCCTGTTTGAAAAGCAATTCCATTGAGATATTTTTAAACATTGTTAAAAGATTATTAAGAGAACAATGTATATTTCTTCTATTAGATTATATTTTCCTTTTGCAGTAATAAATGTTTTACCTATTACTTTATTTTATCATGTTGTATAAACTGCTAATATTGATAACTACAACTTAAAATGGAAAAGTATTATACTTCATAGAAACTATAATCAAAGTTTCACAATATGTCCACCAACTATTTTTATTGTCACACTTGTTTTAAAAAAAGTTTAAACCAGTAGTATGCCAAATACAGTTTGACTCATGTTCTCATGAGTCTCATTAGAGACTTCAAGCCAATGAAAACCACAAGGCTGGGGTGCGTAAGGTATGCACTAGCCCTGAAGGGCAACATGAAGACTCGCTGCATCAAGGTAGATTTAATCTGCTGGATTTTGAAGAGGAGCAACGCTTCTATTGTATCTCTGGCCAGAGAAAGAAGAGAGAAGGCTCATTGCCTCCACAACCCTTGCCTCTATGGCCTATCAGTCAGCCACAGCCTAAAAACCCTTCAGAAGTGCACTAGTGCATCTGTAGATTAAGATGTCAATTCCACAGAGGAATCCAGGGCCCTTGTGGTTTGCTCATATTGATTTGCTCTGCAACCTGGCTTGGATACCAAAGGCTGACCTCTTCCATAGCCCTCAGTGGCCCCTTGCAAGCTCTAACCTTATCACTCTGCCACCTGAACCAAGAATTAGCCTGTGTATTCTTAATGCCTTAAAGTACTCTCAACCGCTGCCAAAAAAAATTAACGATGGTAGATTTTTAATGCTCAAAGGGATCATAGCTTATCTATTCTGACCTTTCATATAACTCAGGCCATAGAATTTCACTCATGATCTCCCTGTTGTGCTCAGGCATTTGAAGATTATAGCAAACATTATTTTTGCATTTTCTGCTATGCCATTTTCTCATGTGTTTTTCATGTCTGAGGCTTTGATGTCTTCCTTTCCTGCTCCCCAGAACTTCTGATAGGGGTGTTCATTTTTCCTTTTCTATCATTTCTAGAAAAAGCTGAGAAATTTTCATGATGAAATCCAGACCAGCTTTAATAGTCTTGGTTTTCAGTTTCACTTACAAATTTCACCCACACCTATGTTCATGAGAAATTTCTGTAGAGAGCATTTGATTCAGTCAACAGCATTGAGCTGAAACTAGTCAGGGCCTGAACAGGCAGACTTAAATTTGGACTTGTACTCTCCTCAGAGTTGGAAGGGTTAATGTTTCTTTCAGGCTAACATATTAAATGCTAAAACTTGACAGCTTCCACTAAATTCTGCTTTGAATTTGGAGATGTATTTTGAAAGCAAAGCTTATAATGTTTAAAACCTATATATTCTGAAGTGCAACCCTTACCCTAGCTGATCATTAAATGCTTAGAAGTAGCTAACTTGAAGGTCAGTCTAGCTACTGAACTCTGTAAAGTTTATGGAAGTGATTATTTCTTCAGTGTCAAGAAGTACATCTTTCATCATATAGCTACACGTTTTGTAATATTACTAGAACATTAAGATTGCAAGTAAACCATTGAAATGCTAAAGAAAAAATGCTATAAATAAGGTTTCCCTGTGGTTATGTATTACGATACAATCTAATAATATGACCACACACTACTTTTTCTATGATTTCTGTAGGTATTGTTAAGGGATGTTAAGAGCGGCCATCACCTCCTGCAGCTTCAGGCCCAGGACTTCCTCCTGTCTGGCCGCTGGAGCCCAGGATGGTGCACCCAGGGACCCCGGGTCTCTGCCCAGACTGAGGGATGCGGCTGCTACTTTCCTGTTTATAGGTTCAACCAGTAGCAAAGCTGAGCATGTATCCCAGACACACACACACAGACATGCATGGACATGCACGGACATGCACAGACACACACAGGACACAGACACGGCCAGTTACACGGACTGCCACAGACAAGGTGCTGCCTTCAACAGCACCTACATATAGGACTCACATAAAACATAAGTATAGACTCTTCCTCCTTTTCAGCTAGTAGAGATAGAAGGTCACTAGTGAAAGCACACACACGACACTCTCTAGATTAACAAACACACGCATATTTGCGGATCCCCTGAGTACCGGCATGGCCACCTCTGTCCGTCTGGTACCCTTCATGGGTCCCCTACTTGCCAGCTAGTCCAGCTTGATGCTTACTAGCAAACACGAACACACTCACACTTGTCCCACAGGAACTCCACACTTGCAAATCCCTCCAGATACCAGCACAGACCCTCCACCCGTGTCGTGGTTTAACCCCAGCCGGCAGCTAAGCACCACGCAGCCGCTCGCTCACTGCCCTGCCACCCCTGGGATGGGGGAGAGAATCAGGAAAAAAAAACCTCGTGAGTTGAGATAAAGACAGTTTAATAGGACAGAAAGGAATGAAAAACAATGATAATGATAATAATAATATGACAATAGTAATACTAAAAGAATT
Organism: Gymnogyps californianus; assembly: GCF_018139145.2. Lineage (NCBI taxonomy): Eukaryota > Metazoa > Chordata > Aves > Accipitriformes > Cathartidae > Gymnogyps > Gymnogyps californianus. The sequence continues at coordinate 43,292 of NW_026114485.1, read as the reverse complement.
AGAAGATACAAAGCAAGTGGCGCACAATGCAATTGCTCACCACTCATTGACCGATGCCCAGTTAGTTCCCGAGCTGCGATCCGCCCCTCCCAGCCAACTCCCCCAGTTTATATACTGGGCATGATGTCATATGGTATGGAATAGCTCTTTGGACAGTTTGGGTCAGCAGTCCTGGCTGTGTCCCCTCCCAGCTTCTTGTGCCCCCTCCAGCCTTCTTGCTGGCTGGGCATGAGAAGCTGAAAAATCCTTGACTTAGTATAAACACTACTTAGCAACAACTAAAAACATCAGTGTGTTATCAACATTATTTTCCTACTAAATCCAAAACACTGTGCTATACCAGCTACTAGGAAGAAAATTAACTCTGTCCTAGCTGAAACCAGGACAACCCGTCTGATATCCCTGCCCTGATCCAGGGCCTCCTACTTGCCAGCTAGTCCAGCTTGAAGTTTGCTAGTGAATACACATGCACACCTCCATGCACACCTGCTTTGGGGAAGATACAGACACTTGGCGCACCCCCCAGCAGCTGGAACCAGGCACACAGGCTGTGACCTGCAGTGCTGCTCCAGCTGGTGGAGCTCAGGCCCTCACTCACTGTATTGGTTTGATAGTTACTGGTTACAATGTGGGTTCTTTTGCTCTCAAGGTTGGTGTTGTGGTTCTTGAAGTTGTGTTATGTAATGCCCTACTTGCAGTATATGCTCCCTGTTGTGCTGTTTATCACCTGTGGGAACCCGGTTAGAGTTATCATGTTGTTGTTGTTTGTAACACTGGCTTATGATATGATAGAAGTGCAGGCCGTGAAACTAATCGGGTGTTTGTACTCGGCATTGTTGTCACCTCTGTACTTCGGGAGCCGCCTATGGGAGACTATTAATAATTGTACCTTTTACCTTTTCTCCTCTGGGAGCCAATCTATGGAGGAGAGATCTCCGTACTTTGGGTGCTATCTCCTAGAGAATATTAATAATTGCACTTTCTACCTTTTCTCCTCGGGGAGCCAACCTACTGGGGAGACATCTTCCCACATCTTCCCTTTCTCTGCCAGGTTAATTACAATAGCATTGGAGGAGTTGGTAAATTTTGAATATCCTTGGGATGTTGAACTCAGCATGGTCCTATTGCTAGGAACCAGCCTGTTCCTGAATGTGATTCAGATCTTGTCTAGGGTTAAACAACTATTTAGAAATACCACCCAGAGATCAGCTCCCACGACTGCGGCTACTCCAACCCTGGTGACAGGCACTGCAGCTACTCAAACCCCAGCAACAAGCACTGCGGCTACTCAAACCCCAGCGACAAGCAGTGCGGCTACTCAAACTCTGGCAACAACTACTGCAGCTACTCTAATCCCTATGACAAGCACTGCGGCTACTCAAACCCTGGTGACAGGCGCTGAAGCTACTCCAATCCCCACAACTGTGGCTACTCAAACCCCAGCGATAAGCACTGTAGCTACTCAGACCTTGGCAATGGATGATGCAGCTGAACTAGAGAATCAACTGGTACCAATATCAATTGCCCCTATACAAAAGAAGAAATACTCAAACAAGACAGCTTGCTTAGCAAAGGATGAAGGTGAACCAGGGTCATCACGAGAACAGGAGGAAGAGGCAGAACCGGAGATAATCACTCGATCCCTATCCCTGAGTGACCTGCGAGATATGCGAAAAGACTTCAGCCATCGTCCAGGTGAGCACATTATCACCTGGCTGCTCCGATGCTGGGATAATGGGGCCAGTAGCTTGGAATTAGAGGGTGTCCTGGTTTCGGCTGGGATAGAGTTAATTTTCTTCTTAGTAGCTGGTACAGTGCTGTGATTTTTGTGGTAGCGACTGGCACCTATTGTTCTTCGATGCTCAGCAACCCCACAACCGAAGGGTCCTCAGAGAGACCGGGCAAGGTGGACAACTGTTCAATTCCCTCCGTCTCCAAGGCAGCTATACCAAAAGCCCACCGATACCCCTTTGGGTCTTTAAAATACCCTCTCCTGAGATAATCTATGCCAAGGATGCATGGGGCCTCTGGGCCAGTCACAATGGGGTGTTTCTGCCACTCATTCCCAGTTAGGCTCACTTCAGCCTCCAATACAGTTAGCTGTTGGGATCCCCCTGTCACCCCAGAAATACAAATAGGTTCTGCCCCTTTATAGCTTGATGGCATTAGAGTACACTGTGCACCGGTATCCACTAGAGCCTTATACTCCTGTGGGTCTGATGTGCCAGGCCATCGAATCCACACAGTCCAATAAACCCGGTTGTCCCTTTCCTCCGCCTGGCTGGAGGCAGGGCCCCTCTAATCCTGGTCAGAGTATTTGTTACTCACTTCTTATAAAAATGACTTAGAGGTCCCTTCAAGAGGGTCAGAAGCCCTTCTACTTTGTCTGGGGAATTGCTTGCTGGCAACCGGAGCGGCATCTTTCCTGGAAGATTCCCCTTTTCTGGTTGTTTTTCCTTTCAATTCACATACCCGTGCATCTAGGGTCGAGGTAGGTTTTCTATCCCACTTCCTCATGTCCTCTCCGTGGTCACACAGGTAAAACCACAGGGTACCCCATGGTGTATACCTTCTATATTCTCTCTCTTGATCAGAGGAATGCTCACTCCTAATAGCTGAGATATTGGTCTGTACAGGTGGGGAGTAGGACTTTTCGATCAGTTCAATCAGTTTTTGGGACTATTTGGACAATTTTTCCACAGCCGAGACACAGGCTCGTATTGATGAAGAGAGATTTTCTTCATATTGCCGGAGTTGGCGAGCCATTTCATCCACTGTCGGTGCCTCTTCGTCTTTCCAAGTTAGTACTGCCAATGGGTTGGCATACGATGATGGTGCGCTCTGTACAAACTTCCGCCACATGGGTCGTGTGCATTGGACTTCATCTGGATCTCTGGGTAATTGTGCCTTGTCCAGGTCATAATAAATCATCTCTAGCATGGCTAATTCCCTCAGGTACTGGATACCTCTTTCCATGGTGGTCCACTTGCCTGTTTGACATATAACATCTTCCTTGAAGGGATACCTTTCCTTCACACTTGACAGGAGTTGCTTCCAGAGGCTGAGGGCTTGTGTCCCTTTTCCAATCGCCTTATCAATGCCACCTTCCCTAGCAAGGGATCCCAGCTGCTTGGCTTCCCTACCCTCTAATTCCAGGCTACTAGCCCCATTGTCCCAGCATCAGAGCAGCCAGGTGATAATGTGCTCACCTGGATGACAGCTGAAGTCTTTTCGCATATCTTGCAGCTCACTCAGGGATAGGGATCAGGTGATTATCTCTGGTTCTGCCTCTTCCTCCTGTTCTCGTGATGACCCTGGTTCACCTTCATCCTTTGCTAAGCGAGCTGTCTTTTTTGAGTATTTCTTCTTCTGTATAGGGGCGACTGATACTGGCACAGGTTGGTTCTCTGGTTCAGCTGCAGCACCTGTCGTGGGGGTCGGAGTAGCCACAGTGTCTATTGTGGGGGTTGGAGTAGCCGCAGTGTCTGTTGTGGGGGTTGGAGTAGCTGCAGTATCTGTTCGTCTGTTTTCCCTCCCTTCCCCCTGAGGGTGCTGCACAGTATCGAGCAGTGTTTGGTAGATACTGGCCAGGGCCCAGCACAGTGTGATAAGTTGTGCCTCTTTGGAATCGCCACAGCATTTTCCTTTCAAATATTCGATCACTTCATCAGGGTCCTGTAGTTGCTCAGGAGTGAAGTTCCAAACCATTGGAGGTGAGAAGTTCTCTAGATACCTGCCCATATTCTCCCACATGCCATGCCACCCATCACTATTAAGCCTCGTGGCAGATCTCTGGGTGGTATTCTTAAATAGTTGTTTAACCTTAAACAAGACCTGGAACACATTCAGGAGACATAGCAATAGGAACATGCTGGTTTGAACATCCCAAGGATATTCAAAATTCTCAAGAGCTATTGTAATTTGCCTGGAGGAGAAGGGGAAGCTGAAGAAATGTGTCTCCCCTGTGGCTTGGCTCTCCGATGAGAAAAGGTACAAGGTGTAATTATTAATAGTTTCTGATAGATGGCTCCCGAAGTACGGAGGTGACGGCAATGCTGAGTACAAATACCAGATTAGTTTCACGACCAGCAAGTCTATTGTATCATAAGCCAGTGTTACAAAGTAGAACACCATGATAACTCTGGCCCAGTTCCCACGGGTGATAAACAGCACAACAGGGAGCATATACTGCAAGTAAGGTCTTACATAACGCACCTTTAAGAACAAGCGCACCAACTTTGAGAGCGAATACATCAACATTGTGACCAGTGACTATTGAACTAATATAATGAATGTTTATAACAAATTTGTTCTAACACATTCCAGTCAGATTTGTCGTTATCTCAACCCGTACTGCCCCACGTTGGGCGCCAAAAAGGACTGTCGTGGTTTAACCCCAGCCGGCAGCTAAGCACCACCCAGCCGCTCGCTCACTGCCCTGCCACCCCTGGGATGGGGGAGAGAATCAGGAAAAAAAAACCTCGTGGGTTGAGATAAAGACAGTTTAATAGGACAGAAAGGAATGAAAAACAATGATAATGATAATGATAATAATAATATGACAATAGTAATACTAAAAGAATTATTAAACTATACAAAGCAAGTGGTGCACAATGCAATTGCTCACCACTCATTGACCGATGCCCAGTTAGTTCCCGAGCAGTGATCCGCTCCTCCCAGTTAACTCCCCCCAGTTTATATACTGGGCATGACGTCATATGGTATGGAATATCCCTTTGGACAGTTTGGGTCAGCTGTCCTGGCTGTGTCCCCTCCCAGCTTCTTGTGCCCCTCCAGCCTTCTTGCTGGCTGGGCATGAGAAGCTGAAAAATCCGTGACTTAGTATAAACACTACTTAGCAACAACTGAAAACATCAGTGTGTTACCAACATTATTTTCCTACTAAATCCAAAACACTGCACTATACCAGCTACTAGGAAGAAAATTAACTCTGTCCTAGCTGAAACGAGGACAACTACTAACTAATAATAATAATAATAGTAATATAATAATAATAATTGTAATGAAAAGGTATATAACAAAAAAAGAAATAACACCCAAGAAAAGACAAGTGATGCACAATGCAATTGCTCACCACCCGCTGACTGATGCCAGAGCCGCGATCCGCCCCTCCCAGCCAACTCCCCCCTGTTGGGCATGATGTTCCATGGTATGGAATACCCCTTTGGCTAGTTCGGGTCAGCTGCCCCGACTATGCTCCCTCCCAGCTTCTTGCACACCTGCTTGCTGGCAGAGCATGGGAAACTGAAAAGCCCTTGGCTTAAGATAAGCGCTACTTAGCAACAACTAAAACATCAGAGTGTTATCAACATCATTCTCACACTAAATCCAAAACACAGCACTGTACCAGTTACTGGGAAGAAAATTAACTCTGTCCCAGCCTAAACCAGGACACTCACCTCACTCATGCCAGTCCCTCCCAATAGCTGGTTTTCAGGACACACCGTTCCCACTCCAGTGACTGGCAGCTGAGACCCCCATCCTCTCCAGTAGCTGGCACTGAGACTCCCACTTGCTCCAGTTGCTGACACCACAGCCAAGGGGCACCTCAGTCTGACTCCAGCTGCTGGCAACAAATTCAATCACGCTGGTCCCCCCAGTAGCTGGCACTTAGTCCTTGCGCACACATACACACGGAATAGAGAGTGATATTACACAGAGACATAGTTAAGAAAATATTTAATAAGAAGATAGGGCAGACTGCAGTGATCAGGCACAGGGCTCAGTCAGAGAAGCGTACTGACTGGCCCAGTTTTGCATGTGATGTGCCCCTTTTATACTCCTTTCTGTCTACCACCCTTTGTTCCTCCCCAGTTTGCCTTCCCCCTGCAGGTTCCTTCATTGATTTGTATAGTTCGATCGATTCCCACACCCCTCCCAGTCCAGCATCCCAGATCTTCCCTAGTTTACAGTCTTATCAATTGAAAAGTCCAGGTTGGTCTTCCTGGAAGTGGTGCCTGTAGTTTCTTGATAGCCCGTCAATTAGTGAGACTAATTTTTTTCTTTTCATTGTCTCCATGTTTTGTCTGGTCTGTGTCTCTGTATGTTTATTTATTGTCATCCCAATTTATGAGGTCCTCGATCAGATAAACTTGCTGGAATAAACATTCTCACACTCCCACATACCCTTATGAATTAGTGTGACAGACCAGGTTTGGTTCTCATCACTGCCTCCCTTATCATTTGTCTGTCAGGTTTGTGTCTCTATGTTATGGTTTATGGCTTCCTCCTTTTCTTATTATCCATTTTTGCATCAAAAAGGTCCTTGAACAGATACCTTTAAAGGAGCAGACACTCTCCTTCTACAGGTATGACATGTTCCAGGGAACTCTTTTAGCATAGAGAATAGAATAGAATAGAGCTGAAAGAGCTCAACCATCTCCAAACACATTTCTCAAAATAACTTGTTCTTGCCTGCACTAGTTTTGGTCCAAAGGGACCAGGAGTGGAGATTGTAATGAATATACCTTTAAACCATTGTAACCCATGATTTGAGTTGCATGTTATAGGAAGTACTATAGCAGGAACCACCCGAACCAACGGAGGATGAGCCTTACAAGAAGCAGTGCAAGTGCAATGGTGACACAACCTGGGCTGGCTTCAGTGTGCAAGAATCCACGCAACATACCACCTCTTCTGCCCTGAGTGACTACCATAACAGATAGAACCCAAGTCAGGGAATAAATGAACTCAATGGACACTTTATGGACATTTAATGGACATTTTACAGGGGTGGTCCATAGACTAGGGAAATTATATCTGTATATATATATCAAAGGACAGGAAGGGGGCAGGTGGCTAATGAGGGATAGTGTGGGACCTGAGCATGACTTAAATGGTATGGAATAAGGGGTGGAAATTGTACTGGTTTTGCCTGGGATAGAGTTAATTTTCTTCATAGCAGCTTGTATGGGGCTATGTTTGGGATTTTGTGCTGGAAACAGTGTTGATAATACAGGGATGTTTTAGTTATTGCTGAGCAGTGCTTACACAGAGTCAAGGCCTTTTCTGCTTCTCACACCACCCCACCAGCGAGGAGGCTGGGGGTGCCCAAGAAGTTGGGAGGGGACACAGCTGGGACAGCTGACCCCAACTGACCAAAGGGCTATTCCATACCACATGACGTCATGCTCAGCAATAAAAGCTGGGGGAAGAAGGAGGAAGGGGGGGACATTTGGAGTGATGGCATTTTGTCTTCCCAAATAACCGTTAAGCGTGATGGAGCCCTGCTTTCCTGGAGATGGCTGAACACCTGCCTGCCGATGGGAAGTAGTGAATAAATTCCTTGTTTTGCTTTGCTTGTGTGCGTGGCTTTTGCTTTCCCTATTAAACTGTCTTTATCTCAACCCACATGTTTTCTCTTTTACCCTTCCATTTCTCTTCCCCATCCCACTGGAGGGGGAATGAGCGAGTGGCTGTGTGGGGCTTAGCTGCCTACGGGGGTTAAACCACAACATTGCCCTAAGGAAATTGCTTAGAGAAAAACTGGTTAGATACATTACTTGAGAAAACATTGAGCAAGTATAAGAACCTAGAGTGGTATTTCATAGAAGAAAAAAATGGTGGCTGCTTTTATACTGTGTATAAGCTCCCAACAACTAAATATCAGTTCTGAAAAGGAAATATAATTGACTAAGGAAGACTTTATAGATAGATGAGTAATGTCTTTTTTAATGTTTATATTCAGCAGGGTTCCCTTAGATGACTTTAGAACTCAGAGTACACAGGTTCAGTATTCCTTTGGGGAATCATTGGATGTGCCTACATGTGGTGGGTTGACCCTGGCTGGATGCCAGGTGCCCACCAAGCCGCTCTATCACTCCCCCTCCTCAACTGGACAGGGGAGACAAAATATAAAAAAAGGTTCGTGGGTCAAGATAAGGACAGGGAGATCACTTCACCAATTACCATCACGGGCAAAACAGACTCGACTTGGGAAAATTAGTTTAATTTATTACCAATTAAACCAGAGTAGGATAATGAGAAATAAAACCAAATCTTAAAAACACCTTCCCCCCACCCCTCCCTTCTTCCCAGGCTTAACTTTACTCCCGATTTTCTCTACCTCCTCCCACCGAGCAGCACAGGGGATTGGGGAATGGGGGTTGGGGTCAGTTCATCACACGTTGTTTCTGCCGCTCCTTCCTCCTCAGGGGGAGGAGGACTCACACTCTTCCCCTGCTCCAGCATGGGGTCCCTCCCATGGGAGACAGTCCTTCACGAACTTCTCCAACATGAATCCTTCCCATGGGCTACAGTTCTTCACGAACCGCTCCAGCATGGGTCCCATCCACAGGGTGCAGTCCTTCAGGAACAGACTGCTCCAGCATGGGTCCCCCGTGGGGTCACAAGTCCTCCCAGCAAACCTGCTTCAGCATGGGCTCCTCTCTCTCCACAGGTCTACAGGTCCTGCCAGGAGCCTGCTCCAGCGTGGGCTCCTCTCTCTCCATGAGTCTACAGGTCCTGCCAGGAGCCTGCTCCACCATGGGCTTCCCACGGGGTCATAGCCTCCTTCAGGCATCCACCTGCTCTGGCGTGGGGTCCTCCATGGGCTGCAGGTGGATATCTGCTCTACCATGGACCTCCATGGGCTGCAGGGGGACAGCCTGCCTCACCATGGTCTTCACCAGAGGCTGCAGGGGAATCTCTGCTCCGGTGCCTGGAGCACCTCCTCCCCCTCCTTCTTCCCTGACCTTGGTGTCTGCAGAGTTGTTCCTCTCACATATTCTCACTCCTCTCTCCAGCTGCAATTGCTGCTGTCCGTTTTTTTCCCCTCCTTCTTAAATATGTTATCCCAGAGGCGCTACCACCGTCGCTGATTGGCTCGGCCTTGGCCAGCGGTGAGTCCGTCTTGGAGCTGGCTGGCATTGGCTCTGTCGGACACAGGGGAAGCTTCTAGCAGCTTCTCACAGAAGCCACCCCTGTAGCCCCCCCCGCTACCAAAACCTTGCCACGCAAACCCAATACACTACATTAGCTTTCAGTTTTGATCAGGAGTGTGTTTTTGAAGCAAATCTCCAAGTTGTCCCTGCATACTCTGCTTTGGTTCATAGCACACAGGAGACTCAGCATGCTCAGTATTGATTCTTTTTGGATGAAATTAAACTGGAATATACTTGAAAAGTGCACCTCATGCATGCCAACCACAAATGGGCATTTAGTCCATGGGAAATAGTCTCAAGCAAAAAAAGTAAGTAGAAACAAGCATACAAACAAATCCTGAAACGCGTATTGTGTAGGTCTCAGGTTCTTGGCACCAACTGCAGCTCTACAGCCAGTAGAGTTTGGCTACATTGTTTGCTCATGTAGACATAGGTATATTTTTTGCAGGTTGCCATTGGAGATGTATATGGCAACAAAAGTGTATCGCTCTATATTGGGTTTACATGGCAAGGTTTTGGTAGCATGGGGACTGCAGGGGTAGCTTCTGTGAGATCAGGAGCTGCCCCAATGTTGGACAAAGTCAGTTTCAGCCAGCTCCAAAATGGACCCACAGGTGGCCAAAGCTGAGCCAATTGGAGACGCTGGTGGTACCTCTGTGATAACATATTTAGGAAAGTGTAGAAAACACTGCGCAGCAGCAGTGAGGAGAGGAGTGAGAAAAATGTGTAAGAAAATCCTGCAGACACCAAGGTTTAGCAGTCATGGTCACAACCTATGAGGGTTACCCAACCCACAGGGGTGTAAAGATTGTGACTGTGGGGTTCCTAGGATTCCACAGTACACATGGACATGGAGGTCTGGGTTTCTGAGAATTGCTTTATTACAAATTACTACAAAACTACTATTAGTAAAACCAAATATATATATGTATATATACTACAAGTCACTACAAAATTGCCACTAGGAAAGCAAGTATATATATGTTACAAGAGTAAAGCAAATATATGTATATTACAAAGATATTACAGAATTCCAACTAGTGAAGCAAGTATATACTTATGAACCTTTACCTGTGCACACGCTTATAAATATATTATAAGAGGTGTTACCAGTACAGCACTCACCAAACCGCTCCCAGGAGTGGGACTAATTGATGACGGAAAAGTCTCACTTCAAAGATGATCCACATCATGGAGTCCAGAGTCAGCCAGGTGTCCCCAGCGAGGGTCCGGTCTGTTCAGGAGATCTCATGCAGAGCTGTTCTTGCAGAGAAGCTCATTTTGGATAGGTAGCGAGTTACTTTTTTTACCTTTTTGGTGTAGATACATAAGTGGGCATAGGACATCAGTTCCCAGAATAGTTGTTGCTGACTCCTGTTTTCCTGGAAAGTCAGTTCATTATCATAGTTTCTTTGTCCTGCACCCATCAGGGTTTCTTTGCCCTGCCAACTGCTCCCCATCCAGTAGATTTTGGCTGAGCTATCAGGGATGTCTCGGGGCTCCCAGCTAAGGAGATATCCTTCTTTGTCAATATGTTTACTGGGGTCACCTTTGTGGTGACTCCCACGGGGTCAGTCAGTGAAGGAGGGGGAGGTGGTGCTCCAGGCACTGGAGCAGAGATTCCCCTGCAGCCCATGGAAGAGACCATGGTGAGGCAGGTTGTTCCCCTGTAGCCCATGGAGGACCACTCGGAGTAGATATTCACACTGCACCCCATGGAGGACCTCACGCTGGAGCAGGTGGATGTGCCCTGAAGGAAGCTGCAGCCCGTGGAGAGGAGCCCACACTGGAACAGGATTTTTGGCAGGAACTGTGGCCTGTGGGGGACCCATGCTGGAGCAGTCTGTTCCTGAAGGACTGTACCCCGTGGAAAGGACCTATGCTGGAGCAGTTCTTGAAGAACTGCAGCCCACAGGAAGGACCCATTTTGGAGCAAGGGAAAAGTGTAAGGAAGAAGGAGCAGCAGAGACCAAGTGTTATAAACTGACTGCAATCCCCATTCCCCATTCCCCTGCACTGCTTGGGGCCAGGGGAAGGAGGTAGAAGAGTCAGGAGTGAAGTTGAGCTTGGGAAGAAGGGGATGTGCAGGGAAGGTTTTTTTAGTTTTGTTTTTGTTTCTCACTATCCTACTATATTATTAATTGGCAATAAATTAAATCAATTATCCCAAGTCAAGTCTGTTTTGCCCTTGACAGTAATTGGTAAGTGATCTCCCTGTCTTTATCTTGACCCCGAGCTTTTTCATCATATTTTCTCACCCTGTCTTGCTTAGGAGGGGGAGTGAAAGAGCAGCTTGGTGGGCACCTGGTAGTTAGCCAAGGTTAATCCACCACACGCTCAAATGAACAGATTCTTTGGAATATTACAATTTAGAGTGGTGATATTTTGATCTCAAAGGAAAAAAACAGCAAAAGCAGACACTTTTAATTAAGAATATTAAAGTTATATGTAGCAGTAAATCTCTCCATCTTTCTCCATCTCTCTTTTCTCATCTCTCCCTCGATCTCTCCCTCTTTCCCTCTCCCTCTTTCTAGCTCCCTCTCCTCTCTCCCCTTCCCTCATCCTTTCCCCCTCTCTCTTGCTCTCACTTTCACTCTCCCCCCCACCTCGCCCTATCTCTCTCCCTCTCCCCCTTCCCCTCTGCCCCTCTCCCTATCTCCCTGCCTCTCCCACTCCCTCTCCCTTCTACTCTCTCTCCTGCTCTCTCTCTCCATATACATCTCTCTCCCCCCCCCTTGATCTCTCTCCATCTCCCTCCCTCCCTCCCTCTTTCTACCTCCCTATCCCTCTCCCACTCCTGTCACAGATTAAATTTAATTTGTCAATTTTGAGATTTTTTAAAATTTGCCAACTTCTGAAAATGTCTAAACAGTTCTTTATCTCTCTTGATATGGCCTCCATCACAGTAGGAACAGAATGCATAATGTACATTGTTCCCCAATATTCATTTGGCATATTTACTTTAGTACAGGAAGGTGAATCTGATATACTGTATGAATAGTATCTGATTCTGTGAGTAGCCTCATTAAGAGGCATGTTTGGAGAATAAATATGTGAAACTGAAAACCTTGGAGTCTGATACAATGATTATTGCTATAAATTTATTTAGGAACATAGTAAGATTGTGACAATTTATATGGCCTGCTGCACAGATGCCTGGACAGTACTTAGTCTTTAAAAGCCCCACCACTGTATTTTAAGTTGCAGGTGCTTTTACTTTTAATGATCACTTAAGCCCTCTCTCGCTGTCCTTGCATTTCCCTTCTAACAGGAAAATAGGGCTATGCATATTGAATTGATATTTATTTCATAGTTTATACATTATGTTACATCATATAATGACCTAAGCTAACAAAAGGGATTACAAGACATTTTATAAATACAATAATGATTATAAAATAATTATAGTGCCATAACATTTCTGGCATTATATAGCTTTGTCCATGAATTGAACTTCCTTCTTTAAAAAAAAAAAAACCAAACAAAACTTTGAGGAATCTGTGGCCCCATCTATCAGCCTCATCTTTCATTTCCTTTTTGCTTTTATCACTGTCTTGATTCATAGAAAATGTAGGAAATAATGGTTCACATTAAAACAATAGCAGAGAAGGCATCCTGATACCTATGTGTCTTTTATACTGAAATGATTTATTATTTGCATGACTGTTTCAAATTTAGAAAATTACAAGAATTGATCTACTATTTGGGTATCATTATAACTGCATGCAAAAAGGCATGACACATAACTGACCTCCTTTGCAAGTAGGCTGTGCACAGAAGAAAACTCACATTTCAGGCATATTTGTATAATAAATATTTATGTTAAAATATTTGCAGAAAGCTAATTTCAAGCTGTACATGGCAAGGTTTTGGTAGCAGGGGGGGATGCAGGGTTGGCCTCTGTGAGAAGACACCAGAAGCTGCCCTCATATCGGACAGAACCAGTTCCAGCCAGCTCCAAAACAGACCCACTGCTGGCCAAAGCTGAGCCAATCAGCAAAGCTGGTGGTGCCTTTGTGATAACATATTTAAGAAAGGGTAAAAAATGCTGTGCAGCAGCTGTGAGAGACAGGAGTGAGAAAAAAAAAGTGTGAGAGAAACAACCCTCCAAGGTCAGAGAAGGAGGGGAGGAGGTGCTCCAGGCACCAGAGCAGAGATTCCCCTGCAGCCCGTGGAAGAGACCATGGTGAAGCAGGTTGTCCCCCTGCGGCCCGTGGAAGACCACACCAGAGCAGGTGGATATGCCCTGAAGGAAGCTGCAGCCCATGGAGAGCTCACACTGGAGCAGACTCCTGGCAGAAAATGTGGCCCGTGGGGGACCCACACAGGAGCAGTATGTTCCTGAAGGACTATATCCCATGGGAAGGACCCATGTTGCAGCAGTTCCTGAAGGACTGTATCCTGTGGGAGGGGCCCCATGCTGGAGCAGGGGAACAGTGTGAGGAGGAAGATCAGCAGAGAGGAACTGTTATGAACTGACTGCAACCACCCATTCCCCATCCCCCCTGCACCACTATGGGAGGAAGGAGGTAGAAGAGTTGGGAATGAAGGAGTGAAGTTGAGCCTGGGAAGAAGTGGGGAATGGAGGAAGGTGTTTTTTAGTTTTGTCTTTGTTTCTCACTATCCTACTTTGTTATTAATTGGCAATAAATTAATTTATTCTTCCCTGTCAAGTCTGTTTTGCCCGTGATGGTAACTGGTAAGTGATCTCCCTGTCCTTATCTCGACTCATGAGCTTTTTCATCTTATTTTCTCCTCCTGTCCTGTTGAGGAGGGACAGTGAGAGAGCAAATTGGTGTGCATCTGGCAGTTAGCCAAGGTTAACCCACCACACAGGGGCTGCAGTGGTACCCAGTGTGGGAGGAGGCCATGAAATCCTTTGGCCAGTCACAACTAATTGCAGCCAGCGCTGACACTGATAGAAACAATAGTGGAAAAAAAAAAACATCGCAAGCCAAAACTGCATCAATCGGCAAACCACAGGGCACCCTTGCTCAGACATATTTAAGAAAGGCACCAGCAGCTGCTGAGGCTGAAGATACACTCTGAGGAGGGCACACCGTGCCAAAGGGTATGGGCACCCCAGAAGGACTTTTGTCCATGCACGACCCAGCCAGGGCAGGGACACCCCTGAGGGACTGTGGCCCACAGATGACCTACAACAGGACAGGGACACCAAGGCACAAATCAGGAAAACCAGTGAGCAAAGTGAGTCAGAAAATTAGTAAGTGGCAAAGAGCAGCATAAAAACTGTTACACAAATAACTGCAACCTCCTACACTGCCCGTGGCCTCACTGGAGGAGTTTTGGCTGTAGCCTGTGGTAAAAATAAGGGAAGTTTACACTGGGGAGAGGGGAGAACAGGTGTTTACTTAAGTGTTTGTGTAAATGCTTATGTCTGTTTTTTTCTCCTCTTCCCCTTCCCTGTCCCCTTCCCCTCATCCAGTTTGTCAAGATCATTTTGCATTCTAAAGTTGCCCTACAGCACTTGCAACTCCTTTTAGCCTGATTTTATCTTCAAATGTACTAACTATGCTCGACTCCATTATCTAGGTCATTAGAGATTGAAATACTATGTGACAGAGTGCAGAGCTTGGGAATTCCCACTTGATTTTCCTTCTATTCTTGTAGTGAGCTACTGATAGCTGCTCAGTGTGGTCATGCAAGTATGGGATATTTTCAAGTCCTTTCTTTCCAACCTTATTTGTTAGAATGAAGTGGTGAGATGGCATCAAAAAGCCTGTCTAAACTTTGCTGACCTGAGGTCTTAATGCTTCAGTAGCCCAAGTGGTTTGAGACACTTTGAAAGTTGCATCCATTGCTGCTCAGAAAGTGTACTTTCTACTTCTGAATCCTTCCTGACAAAGTTTTTCCCCTCTGGCTTCTGTGATTCACTAATGCTGGTCTGATTACGAGTTAGGTGCTTAATATGCTGCTACAGAATGAGGAAAGTTCATGAAAAATGAAAAAGTAACCTTCTGTTTAAAAGACTTCTTTAAAAATGCTCCTGACAAGACCCATTACTATCAAGAATATTTCCTAAAATTTGGTAGTTTTAGGAAGCTACCTATCTATCTGCAGTAGATCTGTACATATCTACTTGAAAATGTTGGTTTAAAACTGTGTTTAAGAACAGTGTTCTTTTATTAAGAATTAAGCTGCTTCTCAGTAATGGGGTGATGACATGGTTCCATTCAGTGACTTTATTAACATTTAGCAAGTAGAATAGCAGAATCGCATTTCAAAGAATAGCTCCATGATTTCATGCACCTCCCATAAAAAAAAGCAAATTGACTCCCTGCCAGGAGTAGCCAGAGGAGATCTTAAAAGAGAGTTTATAACGATACTGTTGCCATATTGCATGTCTGTAAATAATTCATTAAGTCAACAACCCTTTTGTTTTAAGCAAACATGAGCAGATGCCTTTTTAAATTGTATACAGACAACAGTTTTCAGCAAACATTCTTGTAATATGACACCTTAAAAGAGTAACATTTTTCTCTTATTGATTTTTGAAGTATTATCTGCTTTGATAATTCCCAGTGATTACTTCTGTTATACATCGTCTCATTCTTTTTCATCTACATCTTCAAGATTTTTTCTGTGTGATGAATTTCACAGTTAACTGCAACATGGCAGAAAATAAGAAAATAAATTCACAAGCAATTAAGAGAACCAAGAAGTTTCGCACAAGCCAAAAATCTTAACATTACCGGGATAATACAAGACTTGCCATTTAGACCTTATATCTGTGTTGTATTCAGAAAATCAATGTACAGAACTAAGCGAGTAATTAAAAGACAAGAAACAACAGTTGTGGGGGGTCAAAAAAAGGTTATGGGTAGTGTTTACACAGCTGACAACTCCTCAGTACTCAGCTTGTAAAGTCAGGTCACATCTTTCAAAATACCATAATTATAATGTGTGGAGGTGTGTAAAATACACTGTTATCTGTAACTCTGTTGTATTTTCTTTACCTCCCCAGCAGTGTGGAAAAGACTTGTATAGGATGAAAAGGTGATATTTTGCTATGTGATATTTCTACTCTGGATTTTAAAAACCTCTCTTCATTTCAACATTTTTCTGCATTACAAGTTCATTCAGCATGAGCTTTCCTTAGAAGTTATGATTTCATTCTAAACTTGTCTTCTCCTTTGAGAAAACCTTAAAATAGAAAATAAGAATGCTAGATGTATAAAAAATTAGTGTTTTCTGAGGAGTTCTGAGGAGTACAGTAAATTATCAAACTTCAGCAAGATTTTCCCAAACATTCTTAATTATGTGTATCTCTCCATCTCTCTCCATCTCTCTTTTCTCATCTCTCCCTTGATCTCTCCCTCTTTCCCTCTCCCTCTTTCTAGCTCCCTCTCCCTCTCTCCCCTTCCCTCATCCTTTCCCCCTCTCTCTTGCTCTCACCTTCACTCTCTCCCCCCCACCTCGCCCTATCTCTCTCCCTCTCCCCCTTCCCCTCCGCCCCTCTCCCTATCTCCCTCCCTCTCCCTTCTACTCTCTCTCCTGCTCTCTCTCTCCATATACATCTCTCCCCCCCCCTCCTTGATCTCTCTCCATCTCCCTCCCTCCCTCCTCCCTCCCTCCCTCTTTCTACTTCCCTATCCCTCTCCCACTCCTGCACAGATCCCATCTGTGGAGAGAAACTCCTCCTTTTTGGTCATTATAGAATCATAGAATCATAGAATGGTTTGGGTTGGAAGGGACCTTAAAGATCATCTAGTTCCAACCCCCCTGCCAGGGGCAGGGACACCTTCCACTAGACCAGGTTGCTCAAAGCCCCATCCAACCTGGCCTTGAACACTTCCAGGGAGGGGCATCCACCACCTCTCTGGGCAACCTGTTCCAGTGCCTCACCACCCTCACAGTGAAGAACTTCTTCCTTACATCTAATCTAAACCTACCCTCTTTCAGTTTAAAACTATTGCCCCTTGTCCTATCACTACACTGCCTGATAAAGAGTCCCTCCCCATCTTTCCTGTAGGCCCCCTTTAGGTACTGGAAGGCTGCTATAAGGTCTCCCTGCAGCCTTCTCTTCTCCAGGCTGAACAACCCCAACTCTCTCTCTCAGCCTGTCCTCATAGGGGAGGTACTCCAGCCCCCTGATCATCCTCGTGGCCCTCCTCTGGACCCGCTCGAGCAGGTCCATGTCTTTCTTATGCTGGGGACCCCAGAGCTGAACGCAGGACTCCAGGTGGGGTCTCACCAGAGCGGAGTAGAGGGGGAGAATCTCCTCCCTCGACCTGCTGGCCACCCTTCTTGTTATGCAGCCCAGGATGCAGTTGGCTTTCTGGGCTGCAAGCACACATTGCCGGCTCATGTTGAGCTTCTTGTCAACCAACACCCCCAAGTCCTTCTCCTCAGGGCTACTCTCAATCCACTCATTGCCCAGCCTGTATTTGTGCTTGGGATTGCCCTGACCCATGTGCAGGACCTTGCACTTGGCCTTGTTGAGCTTCATGAGGTTCGCACGGGCCCACTCCTCAAGCATGTCAAGGTCCCTCTGGATGGCATCCCTTCCCTCCAGCGTGTCAACCGCACCACACAGCTTGGTGTCGTCGGCAAACTTGCTGAGTGTGCACTCAATTCCACTGTCCATGTCTCCCACTGTTGTGGTTTAAGCCTAGCCAGCAACAAAGCACCACAGGGCCGCTCGCTCACTCCTCCCCCCTGGTGGGATGGGGAGGAGAAAATACAACAAAAGGCTCGTGAGTCGAGACAAGGACAGGGAGGGATCACTCACCAATTATGGTCACAGGCAAAACAGACTCGACTTGGGGAAAAAAATAAATCAATTTAATTTATTACCAATCAAATCAGAGTAGGATAATGAGAAATAGAACCATATCTTAAAAATCTTAAAAACACACTTTTCCCCCACCCCTCCCTTCTTCCCAGGCTCAGCTTTGCTCCCGATTCCTCTACCTCCTCCCCCCGAGTGGCGCAGGGGGATGGGAATGGGGATTGCGGTCAGTTCATCACCTTGTTTCTGCCATTCCTTCCTCCTTGGGGGGAGTGTAATGCGTAAGCTGTCACACGTAAACTAATCTTATCTTGTATGTATATAGAGGATTACAAAAGGATGGCTGATCACTTCAGAATGTTCTGAAGGCCGATATATCTGGTGCATCTTGAAGGAGGATGCAAACAGACAGTAGTTAATCAGCTTTACTTAGATAACTTTGAAACAGACTCAGCAGTATTGTGGAGTTAAGTTTCTCTTTAAATGAACGGTCTCATTAGAATACTTAGAATCACACCCACAAACCTAGAAGCCCCTTCCTCACAGAAGCCCCTTCCTCTCTGAGCGTGCGTGGTAGTAAAAGGAAACTCTGTACCTTTAAATGAAACCAAAGAGTACCGGGACCAATAAGAATCTTGAAAGATTACATGTAAACAGTATTGTCCTGATAACAAATGGTCAAACAGTATAAAAATGTCCACCGTGTGTTAACCGGGTGTGCTAGCTTTGTGGAATTACCACCTAGCACCCATCTTTGCGCAAACATGGAATAAATATCTTGGCTCTGTGTGTGAGATTGGATTATTGCACACTGGGTAAAAGAACCCCGATTTTGGGACAACAGGAGGACTCCTCACACTGTTTGCCTGCTCCAGCGTGGGGTACCTCTCACGGGGGTCAGCCCTCCATGAGCTTCTCCAACGCGAATCCTTTCCATGGGCTGCAGTCCTCCACGAACTGCTCCAGCATGGGCTTTCCCATGGAGTCACGGCCTTCTTCGGGCCTAGCCACCTGCTCCGGCGTGGGGTCCTCCACGGGCTGCAGGGGAATCTCTGCTCCACCATTAAATCTCCATGGGCTGCAGAGGGACAGCCTGCCGTCTCACCACGGGCTGCAGGGGAATCTCTGCTCCAGCGCACCTCCTCCCTCTCCTTCTTCACTGACCTCGGTGTCTGCATAGTTGTTTCTCTCACATCCCACTCCTTTCTTTGCCGCAGGTTTTTCAGCAGTCTTTTTCCTCTTCTTAAATATGTTATCACAAAGGCGCTACCACCGTTGCTGATTGGCTCGGCCTTGGCCAGAGGCAGGTCTGACTTGGAGCTGGGGAAGCTTCTAGCAGCTTCTCACAGGAGCCACCCCTGTAGCCCCTCCCCTGCTACCAAAACCCCGTCACACAAACCCAACACACCGACAAAGATGTTAAACAGCGCCGGTCCCAATATTGACCCCTGAGGAACGCCACTTGTCACTGGTCTCCACTTGGACATCAAGCCATTGACCGCAACTCTTTGAGTGCGACCATCCAGCCAATTCCTTATCCACCGAGTGGTCCACCCATCAAATCCATGTCTCTCCATTTTAGAGACAAGGATGTTGTGGGGGACAGTATCAAATGCTTTGCACAAGTCCAGGTAGATGATGTCCGTTGCTCTTCCCTTATCCACCAATGCTGTAACCCCGTCGTAGAAGGCCACCAAATTTGTCAGGCACGATTTGCCCTTAGTGAAGCCATGTTGGCTGTCACCAGTCACCTCTCTGTTTTCCATGTGCCTTAGCATAGTTTCCAGGAGGATTCACTCCATGATCTTGCCGGGCACAGAGGTGAGACTGACTGGCCTGTACTTCCCCGGGTCTTCCTTTTTTCCCTTTTTAAAAATGGAGGTTATGTTTCCCCTTTTCCAGTCAGTGGGAAGTTCCCTGGACTGCCACGACTTCTCAAATATGATGGATAGTGGCTTGGCCACTTCATCTGCCAGTTCCCTCAGGACCCTCGGATGCATCTCATCAGGTCCCATGGACTTGTGCACCTTCAGGTTCCTTAGGTGGTCTCGAACCTGATCTTCTCCTACGGTGGGCGGCTCTTCATTCTCCCAGTCCCTGCCATTCAAGCTATTATATAATTTCCTTACAAGAAAACAACTCTATTCCTAAAGGATGTTCGCATGAGAACGTCTTGCTGCACTCCTAGATAAAGGCAAGGCCACGCAGGTGGTGTAATCACTGGTACCAGGTAGGAGCTGCCTGCAGGTTCCTCTGTTACAATGAGCTGCTGAGTTTATCCTGCGGCCAAAGAATTTGTGCAGCACAGCACAGGCCTGCGCCTACTCCGGTTAATTGTTGTGTGGATCACTAACTCCTCAATGTACAATGGTCTCCTAGTCAGGCCTCCTCTTTCTTTCTCTTTCTCTTTCCCTTCCTCTTTCTCTTCCTCTCTCTCCCCCCACTTCTTTCTCTCTCGCCGTTGCTCTATCTTGCTCTCTTCCTTTTTCTTGCTCTCTCTCACCCTCCCTCTCTTACTCTTCCTGTGGCTCGCTCTCTCCCCCTCCCTCTAACCTGCTCTCTCCCCATCTCTGTCTCTCCCCTATCTTTTCTATCTCTCTCGATTTCTTTCTCTCTTTCCCTCTCTTTCTCCCTTACTCTTTCTCTCCCTCTCTTTATCTTCTTAACCTGTGTTTGACTTTAATTTCCCAAATCTGCAAACGAATGTGTAGAAAAGTGTTGGGTTTTTTTTCATTTGGCAACTACAGTACGTAAGCTGCTCTAAAGTAATATCAGCTTTTTGCAAATACCTTAGAGCGCACATCTAGCACAGAAGCTGCAAAAATGCATCTCCTGTTTTTTTAATTTTTCTCCCATAGGATGAAGGGTTCATAGGATTCCGTAATACACAAGGACATGGAGACTTTATCTTCTAAATTTCTCTATTACAGATTACCACAAATACCACAAAATCACCACTAGCAAGTATACCTATGATTAATAAAGTGAATATATATATAATCAAGCTATTACAAATTACTATCAGCAATCAATAATATAGTATCAATCAGTAGTATGGCAGCAGTTAATAATAGCAGCAACCAATCATATAGCAACAACCAAGTAGGTATATACTATTACAGGTTACTACAAACTTATCATTAATGAAGCAACTTATGAACAATGTAACAGCAGATATACTTATGATAGATTACCTATATGGATATATAATATCGGTATCAAGTGAATTAGATTTCAGAAGGGGCCAAACCATCCCAGAGGGGAGGACAAACCAAATCAACCCCAAAAGTGGGCCCAAAGGGGGGGAACAATAAGATAACAGACAGAGTCTCACTTCAAAGATGATCCGTGTCACAGAGTCTGGAGTCAGCCAGGCATCCCTGGTGAGAGTCCAAGATCTCATAGAAAGTTCCTGTGGAATCCAACCTGTTTAGGAAAGGAAAAGTACGTGCAGCATGAGAAGTTCTCAGAGAGAGAGGCTCCATTTTGGATAAAAATTAAGTCCTTTTTATATCATAGAGACATAAGGGGGCGTAGGACACCATCACTTCGAGCAGCCAATAGATGCTGTTAATTTCTATTTTTCACCTGTAACAGCCAATAGATGATGATGTTTCTGTTCTTTCAGACCAATTTTGTTTTCTCAGACTGTTTCCACCTTTTCAGACGATAAGTTGTCGTTACAGTTTCTTGTTTTTGCAGTTATCGATGGTATCTCAGGATGTCTCTGGTTTCTAGGTACCCCAGCTATACTTCAAAGAGGCAAGGATATTTCTGGTTCCAAGGCCTAGTTCCCAGGCTCACAGCTCCCAGGCTGGCAGTCAATTTCTCTGTCATTATTTTTCAGCAGACATTTTCTTCTGTTCAGTAATTTTTCCTTTCTAACCAGGCCACCTTTATGGCTGCTCACATCACCATCCTACTGTGGGGGGATGGAGCAAGCGGCTGTGTGGTGCTTAGCTGCCTGTTGGGGTTAACACACAACAGTTTCCCTCTTGCATTGCATTGGACAGAGTCCTACTGCCATAAGCAGTTCTACAAGGAGTCTGCAAAGATGCATCATGATCAGATTCCTTATATACACTTGCGCCAGCACCAATCATGCCAGGGTCGAGGGTCGGAATCGGGCACCTTAACCCAGCGTTCAGTTCATCCCCCAGTGCCTGTTCTGTTTACCAAAAGTGGCCCCTGAACGCTCACATTCCACGATGATTGTTACAAGACAATACCTCGGCACTTCTTATCAGCAAGGGAATCTTTGCTCTCTTCCATGAAGTTGTTCTGCCTCTGGCATTCCTGCTTCCAGCCAGTTTAACCGGTTCTGCAGTTAGACCTTCTTGCTGGCCACCCCAGATCATTGCTGTCACAAATTACCATTGCTGAAGAGTTACAATTTGAATTTCCCCTTCATGGCCTTGGTTAACTTTTCTCTCTTTATGACCTTTAGGGCATAGATTCTCACCTTCTTAAATAACTTGAAGCTAAGGAAGAAACATTACCAAAATATATAATATTTTAATATTATATCACAATTTACAGTGCTGATATTTTGATCTGAAAGGAAAAAAACAGCAAAAGCAGACACTTTTAATGAAGAATATTAAAGTTATAGGAAGCAGTAAACATGTTCTTGTAATGAACTTTAATAGTACTGTCTGTTCACAGTCATAATAATTTGTTTCTACTATCCCACAACACGTATAATTTTTAGTTGCCATATTAATGACTTCTGTATCTGTGTACATGTGCATGTTTTGCTTATTTTTTAAGAGTTTCTCTCTTTATAAAAAGGCGAGTTAAAACCTTCTTTAATGTAAGCCAAATGACTTGGCTGTGGACTGAATTTGAGGCCCGTGATCAGAGTGCAGAGGTAATTTGTGAATTTGCTATGCATCCTGGTTAACTCATCAAAATTATTAAATTCTCATGAAGTGTTTATTTTTTAGTGTTTCTATAATATACAATAAATTCTAATTTATGAGACGAAATTGAAAAAAATTCTAGAGGAAGTTGCGTATAAGATTAGTGGACTATGAAATCAACTTTATTGTGTTTTCAAAGCTTAAATTTTTTTTCGTCTGTAGTAAATTGATTGAGAGCACAATCAACCTATAAATTTTAATAATTTAATAAAATTCTGCCATAAAGTTGGGCACATGGCCAAATTCCAGAGCTGTTTGTGCACAGAGTATTGTAATAATAATGTAATGTTTTTTGTTTACCTGGCTAATGCAAGAGTCATCTGTTCTTATGCATAACATGGTAATTGGTCATTGATTTTAACGAACTGCAGCTAGGAACTCGTAGAAGTCAGGAGGATATCTGATATCCCCCTCCTCTTTCCCCATCTGTTGCAGCCTTTTAGATACTGTTGTTAAATATAAGGAGGGAGCATCACTCATTACCTCTCCTAGCTCATTGACCTTTTAGGCTCTTGGCAAAGTGACTGCAATCTCAATATACATCTTAATGGGTGACTGAAGGTAGTTGTTCTCTCACTGCTTGCCCAGAAGGGCACAAATCTCAAATAGGGAATATGTGAATGTATTTTTTAAAGAGGAAGTGCCTCTACACCAATGCACGCAGCATGAGCAACAAACAGGAGGAGTTGGAAGCCACCGTGCTGCTAGAAAGCTACGACCTAGTTGCCATTACTGAAACTTGGTGGGACGAATCCCATGACTGGAGTGCAGCTATCGATGGCTACAGGCTGTTCAGAAGGGACAGGCAAGGAAGGAGGGGCGGAGGGGTTGCCCTCTACATCAAGAAATGGATAGATTGTGAAGAGCTGTCTCTGAAGAATAGCCAGGAGCAGGTTGAAAGCTTATGGGTAAGAATTAGAGAGTTTAGAGACACCCCCTGTGTCCATGCCAACCAACTTCTTGCTAATGTCCCTCTTTGTTATGCAGACTGTACCTTAATTGCTACAATGTTTGAGACGTTGACAGACGTTAACTCTTTCAGTCCCTTACACCTGGTACGGCCCTCGGACTATTACCCATTACTGCTCTTCCATGTGGGTGGTGATAAAGCCGCAACACGTATTGCAAGGGCGATCAAAAGAGACTTCAGGGCCTTGGGAAGGTTGGTAAGGGAATCCGGAGCACAGGTAATTTTTTCCTCAATCCTTCCAGTTGCAGGCAGCGATATTGGAAGAAACAGACGGACCCAGTCTATTAATACATGGCTGCGTGGCTGGTGTCACCACCAGAATTTTGGGTTTTTCAATAACGGGATGGTCTACACGGCACCAGGCCTGCTGGCATACTCCCAGGGAGTATGGATGGAGGCTTAGGGCAAAATGCAGTGATTCGTGGACATCCATTAACTCCCCAGCGGTCATTTACTCTGGTCATAGCTTCCCAGAGTCGTGTGGACCACCCAGAGTTGTGGGGTCATAGTTCCATCATAGGATAAGAGGAAGCAGCCTCAAGTTGCGCCAGGGGAGGTTTAGATTGGATATTAGGAAAAATTTCTTCACTGAAAGGGTAATCAAGTACTGGAACAGGCTGCCCAGGGAAGTGGTTGAGTCACCATCCCTGGAGGCATTTAAAAGATGTGTAGATGTGGCGCTTAGGGACATGGTTTAGTGGTGGACTTGGCAGTGTTAGGTTTATGGTTGGACTCGATGATCTTAAAGGTCTTTTCCAACCTAAATGATTCTATGATTCTATGTTGTATTACAAGCCTCTTTTTGTGTAATAAAGGTGGAGGGTAGAGATTCCTGGATTCATCACTCCCATGTAAAAAAGGGACTAGATGGCAAAAACTGATCCTACCACAGAAACACCTAATTTGTAAAAATATGCCTTCACAAATAGTTATTCAGAACCAATTGGATCAGTTGGACTCAATGATCTTATGGGTCTTTTCCAACCTAAATATTTCTATTATTCTATGGTTCTATGATTGGCCTTAGATTACATTTTAGCAGCACAAGGCAGAGTATGTGCCCTAATTAATACTAGCAGCTACTTTTATGTCAATCAAAATCAATGAATAAAGACAGATATTGAACAAATTAAAACTCATTTGCGAGTCCTACATGAAGTAGGGCAAGAACAAACTTTTGATGCTTTAAATTGTTTTCCTAATATTGCTCAATGGGCACAAAAGCTTAGAATGATCTTAATATTATTCACTTTTCTTGTCTTTTATGTGAGTATTAAATGTTGTCTTTCTCTTTGTAATACTATAACTCCCAAGTATTATATTAAGTAAATAGTTCCTGACAGACAAAAGAAGAGGAGGGACTGTGAAAGGCAAGGCGCTAACTGCAATATGACTTGCTTAGAAGAATGAACACTACCTGGGACTATGAGCTTTTACCTCGGGGTCATTGTGACCCAACAACCCAACCTAAAGCAGCTCTTACCGGCTGAGAACACCCCATACCAATGACAAAACAATAGAAGATATGACTGCGGCCAGGACCGCAATCAACCAGAATCCAGTATAAAACCACTCCACCTGCACGGGACATCAGTTTAGAACAATGAAGATGAACACACCACTGACTATACATCTGCACCACCTGCACGGGACAAACATGTACTGATCCTGCATAGGGCAGGTACATACCGATTACATGAGCAATAGTAACTCATCAGCCCACCCCTTAACATGAGTAATTTGATTGGTCTACACAACTGTATTGTAACATATATAAACCCTGCTTTCCTCTGTATCAGGGTCCTCCATGTATTAGGCTGGGGCACCACTATGCGCATAGCAAAAATAAGAGAATAAATTCCCTTGGTAAGTCTATGCTACGAGTCCTTGTCTCCCTCCTCCGCCAGTGAAGAACTGACTTTTACACAGGCTGCCTGACCAGGAAGAACAAGTGGATGAGGCCCTCTACAGAAGCAGGACGTGGTCCTCATGGGGAACTACAACAACTCCAATATCTGTTGGAGGGACAACACAGCAGGACATAAACAATCCAGGGGGTTCCTGGAGAGCATCAACAACAACTTCCTGACCGAAGTGATGGAGGAGCCAACGAGGAGAGGTGCTATGCTGGACCTTGTTCTCACCAACAAGGAGGGGCTGGTGGGGAATGTGAAGCTCAAGGACAGCCTTGGCTGCAGTGACCATGAAATGGTGGAGTTCAGGATCCTGAGGGCAGGGAGGAGGGTAAAAAGCAAGCTCACAACCCTGGACTTGAGGAAAGCAGACTTTGGCCTCTTCAGGGATCTGCTTGGTAGAGTCCCATGGGATAAGGCCCTGGAGGGAAGAGGGGCCCAAGAAAGCTGGTTAATATTCAAGGATGACCTCCTCCAAGCTCAAGAGCTGTCCATCCCAACGAATAAGAAGTCAGGCAAAAATTTCCAGGAGGCCTGCATGAATGAACAAAGATCTCCTAGCCAAACTCAAACACAAAAAGGAAGCATACAGAAGGTGGAAGCATGGACGAGTAACCTGGGAGGAATACAGAAACATTGTCTGAGCATCCAGAGATGAGATTAGGAAAGCCAAAGCTCAACTAGAATAGAATCTGACCAAGGATGACAAAGACAACAAGAAGGGCTTCTCTAAGTATGTAGATGACAAATGGAAGACTAGGGAAAATGTGGGCCCATTGCTGAATGAGACAGGGGACCTGGTTACACAGGGCATGGAAAAGGCTGAGGTACTGAATGCCGCCTTTGCCTCAGTCTTTACTAGCAGGACCAGCCTACAGTGGTCCCAGAGACCAAGGGGAAAGGCTGGATCAAGGAAGATGTATCCTTGGTGGAAGAGGATCAGGTCAGAGAATACTTAAGGAAACTGGACATACATAAGTCCATGGACCCTGATGGGATGCACCCACGAGTGCTGAGGGAGCTGGCAGCTGTCATTGCAAGGCCACTCTCAATAATCTTTGATTGATCATGACAACTGGGAGAAGTGCCTGAAGACTGGAGGAAATGAAATGTCACCCCCATCTTCAAGAAGGGCAAGAAGGAAGACCCAGGGAAGTACAGGCCAGTCAGCCTCACCTTGATCTCTGGGAAGGTGTTGGAGCAGCTAATCCTGGGAACTATTTCCAGGCACATGAAGGACAAGAAGTTGATCAGAAGTAGTCAGCATGGCTTCACCAAAGGGGAAGTCATGCTTGACCAACTTGATAAACTTCTACAATGAAATGACTGGCCTGAGGGGAGAGCAGTGGATATTGTCTACCTGGGCTTCAGTAAGGCCTTTTACACTGTCTCCCATAAGATCCTCATAGAGAAGCTGTTGATGTATGGGCTGGATGAGCAGACAGTGAGGGAGATTGAAAACTGGCTGAACATCCAGCCCAGAGAGTGGTATCAGTGGCACAAAGTCTAGTTGGAGGCCAGTAACTAGCGATGTACCCCAGGGGTCAATACTATTTAACATCTTCATTAATGATCTGGATGATGGGGCAGAGTGTACCCTCAGCAAGTTTGCTGATGACACAAAGCTGGGAGGAGTGGCTGATACACCAGAGAGTGGTGCTGCCATCCAGAGGGATCTCAACAGGCTGGAGAAATGAGCTGATGGGAACCTCATGAAGTTCAACAAGGGGAAGTATCAAGTCCTGCACCTGGGGAGGAAGAACCCCATGCACCAGTACAGGCTGAGGGCCAACTGGCTGGAAAGCAGCTTTGCAGGAAAGGACCTGGGGGTCCTGGTGGACACCAAATTGAACATGAGCCAGCACTGTGCCCTTGTGGTGAAGAAAGCTAATGGTATCCTGAGCTGCATTAGGCAAAGTATTGCCAGCAGGTCAAGGGAGGTGATCCTTTCCCTCTACTCAGCACTGGTGAGGCCACACCAACTGTGCTAGGCCTCATCTTCTCAGGAACTAAGGAATCTAGGCCATGTCTTATCAGGAGCTAACAGTACCAGCCTGAGCTGGGACTAGACAAAACTAAAACTGCTACAGCTGCACAGTTGCACATACACCAAACTGGGGGGGTTGACTATGAGTCAATCACTTTACGCTATAAAAATCTATAGCCCTCCAAGCCCATTGAGCTCTCCTGTATGGCAGCAGGCTGCACGGCAGTGATCTCCCCCTTGAGCAGGGATGCCTCTCAAGGTTACTCCTCGAGGTTGAGACACCCCTTACCTGGCATCTGATATCTATAACGAGATAAGTGACATTTTACATTAGGCCTAAAAGTAAATTGTATGCTAGTGACATTTATATATATCCAACTATAGCTTAATTATTAGAAGTGTAGTAAGTAGTAGAGTGTTTGACTGCTGTCTAAATCATTGTCTAAATCATTGTCTAATCACTGTCTAAATTATCATTTAAATCATTGTGAAATCATTGTGAAATCACTGTTTAACTAATATTCAATTGTTGCTTAATCACCATTTGATTGCCATTTGATTTTCATTCAATCATTGATTAATTACCATTTGATCATCGTTTGATCATTAATAAAACCCTTTTAGTTAACCCCATAACGATGACTTCTCTTAATTCACCTGTGACAGTTGCCCAGGGAGGTTGTGAAATCTCCATCCTTGGAGATATTCAAAAGCCATCTAGACATGGTCCTGGGCGACTGGCTCTAGGTGGCCCTGCTTGAGCAGGAGGGTTGGACCAGATGACCTCCAGAGGTCCCTTCCAACCTCAAATATTCTGTGATTCTGTGAATGTGACTGACATTCAATCTTTTCCTACAGTATTAAAAAGTAGTGGCAACTGCATTGCACTTACAGAACTGCCATCATTCTTTCAAACTAGAATTCAAGAAAGCTTTAAGTAATTAAATTACAAAATGGAAACCAAGAGTTAGTCATGTTACCTAAACAGTAAGCCAATCAATACGAACTTTATACAAAGAGACAAAAGCATATTAAGTCAAATGATATACAAAAGTAAAACACTCGTTAGGAAAATGGACTATATCAGCATGTATTTATTACTAAACATCCAAAGGATATCCTTGTTGCAATATATTGGAAAGGTAACTTTCCTTTCAGAGGAAAACAAAAAGATCAGCTGCCCTTTCACAATATTCCTCTTCTACTAGTATGTTAAATACAAACCTCACTCCCAGGTGCTTCACGAAGTAAATGTTATCCCTCTCTGAATAAATGAAAAGAACAAGCTTTTCAGCTCATTCAATTAGAATATAAATATCTGGAAACAAGGAAACAATATGTAAGAATTCAGCCTCAAACTTTTCAGCATGGGAACTCAGTCTTTAAAGGACTAAACTAATAACACTCACCACACTTGATTTCCAAGTAAAACCAGCAATCACACACACATATATAAACAAATTCCATTTCTTTTTTTGATGGTGTACTGGGTCTACCTGGCAAGGTTTTGGTAGCAGGAGGGGCTGCAGGGGTGGCCTCTGTGAGAAGACACCAGAAGCTGCCCTCATATCGGACAGAGCCAGTTCCAGCCAGCTCCAAGACAAAACCACCACTGGCCAAAGCTGAGCCAATCAGCAACATTGGTAGCGCCTCTGTCATAACATATTTAAGAAAGGGTAAAAAATGCTGCACAGCAGCTGTGGGAGAAAGGAGTGAAAATATGTGAGAAAAACAGCCCTGCAGACACCAAGGTCAGTGAAGAAGGAGGGGGAGGAGGTGCTTCAGGAGCCGCAGCAGAAATTCCCCTGTAGCCTGTGGTGAAGACCATGGTGAGGCAGGTTGTCCCCCTGCAGCCCATGGAGGTTAACAATGGAGTAGATATCCACTCTGCAGCCCATGGAGGACCCTATGCCGGAGCAGGTGGATGTGCCCTGAACGAAACTGTGATCCTGTGGAGAGCCCACGCTGGAGCAGGCTCCTAGCAGGAACTGCGACCCCATGGAGAGGACCCCACGTCAGAGCAGGTTTGCTGGCAGGACCTGTGACCCCACAGGGGACCCATGCTGGAGCAGTCTGTTCTTGAAGGACTTCACCCCATGGAAAGGACCCATGCTGGAGAAGTTTGTGAAGGACTGTCTCCTGTGGGTGGGACCCCACGCTGGAGCAGGGGAAGAGTGTGAGGAGGAAAGAGCAGCAGAGACAACGTGTAATGAACTGACCACAACCCCCATTCCTCATCCCCCTGCACCACTGAGGAGGTAGAGAAGTCTGGAGTGAAGTTTAGCCCAGGAAAAGGGAGCGATAGGGAGAAGGTGGGTTTAGATTTCCTCTTACTTCTCATTATCCTACTCGGTTATTAATTGGCAATAAATTAATTTAATTTCCCCACGTCAAGTCAAGTCTCTGTAATATTAGCAAAGGAACCTATTAATCTTCAGGTTACAGAAAAAAGCTTCAAAACATGTATATACTTTAAGGACTGAAAAAAAGAAGTAGCAAAGAACCCTACATCCTGCCCAAAATCATGGAAGCTGATCCTGTTTTGGGAAAAAGGGCAGACAAGACAGAATGGCTGGCTAGTAAAAGGGAGTGTTACAGTGCCCACAGGGAATTACTGTGTGATGGGGTGGCTCCACTCCAATAGCTTCTGCAGTGTGGGAACTCTTGTCATCAAGTTCTGTCTTCTGCTGTCACAAGCACTCACATCACACAATACACTCATATCACACAATGCACTCATGCTGATTAAGCTCCATTTTGAAAGTATTGAACTTTTTAGACACCATTTGTCTCTTGAGAATGGGAACTACATCCCAATATTTCTACTGTGGTGGTTAATGTTTTAATCTGACCTGGTGTAGAACATAGATTCAATTGAATACCAGTGTTTCCCACTCTGATTTTTGTTATTCTTATGATTCCTTATATGGTGCTGCCCAAATATTTGATTTCTAAATAAAAATCTATATTGCTCAGGAACAAACTGAAGATTAGGAATACCTTTTAATAAAATGCACAGAGATGGCAGAATGTAGTATAATTGACCAATTGGGTTTCATCTCTGAGCTATTTAAGTCTAGTTCCAACCTTTCTATTATTAGGAAGATTGCTTGCTTAAACAGTCAGTTAAAACATCTTTTGGGAGAAAGAAACAGTAAATTCAAAAGATATAATATCAAACCTATGGTAAGCACGGGGGGGGGTGTGTATGTGTGTGTGTGTAAGAAAGCAAGCAAGGCATATAATTATGGTAACTATTAGCAGTCACTTGCCAACAGTCAAAAGGACAACGGGTTCAAGTCAGGTCTTTTTTATCAGTCCAGAAATCTCATTGTTTCACTAGGAAGCCATATTTACAGCTATCTTTATGATAGTCAGTGTTCTGTTTTAATTAGTAATATTATTTCTACTTTACCTAAAATAACTGAAGGGTTTTCCTAGGACCTATTTATGGATACAATGTTGTTTAATCATATGATTAATAGTAATTTTTTTTCTTGCTTGGGTTATCATCTGTATGCCAATTATTCTATTATTTAAACAAATAATTATTACACATTACAATTCCATTTATCGAATGACAATAACAAATCATAGTTATGGCTTACTCAAAGTAAATTAGTTCTAAAGCAGTAGTAAAATTAATTTCAAGATGTTTGATTTGAAACTAGAGCCAATTAAATTAGGAGCTCTTTATTGTGGTCTTTAATGATGCATTACTTACTGGAATAAAGCTACCTGCCTAAAATATCTTGGTGCTTGTTAGCAAACAAAGAATAGTTGAAACTTGGTTGCTAAGAGACACTATTTCTCATTGTTGGCAATCATGATTTTCTTTGATTGCTGCTTCTATTGCTGTTCATTACACAAGCTAAATGTTTTCATATAACACTGAAAACATGCTTTGGAATCCAATTGTTCTATGTGATACCACTGGGTCTGTTTAAAGAGCTTTCAGTAACAATGACACACTCTTGGAAGAGCAGTGGTGTGGAATTTTCTGTTGTAGATGAACATTTTTTGGAATGCCTTGTGACACATGAGTTGAAGGTGTAATTGGAGCCCAAAGTTAGCAATTCTGATATTTTCCCATATACCGCAGTAGGAAAATATTGTGGCGATTCTTTCTTTGATATCAAACCTTCTTAGCAGCATCAGATACGTTTTTCAAAAGTGAATACTGGCTTTTCAGGAACCAATTTTAGTCATCTGAAAAGGTGCTTACTTTTAAGGTTGGAGTACTCAATATTCTTTGCAAACTAAGCCCCACAGAAAAGTCTTTATTTCACCCCAAACCATTAATCTAAGTGCATTAAAATGTAGCCACCTTCGAGAAGGGTATTCTTTAGCAACTAGAAAAAGTCAAAGCTCTTTGCTTGCTGATACAAGAAGCCATCTATCTTTTTTTTTCAATAATTCTATTTGAACAGATTATATAGTTTGCAGGTGCTGTTCCAAATTATTTGGTGATCAATTAAAGGGATGAAAAACTGCACCCACACTCGTTGACTATTATTTGACCAGTTAAATAGGCAACTTCTGATTTAGGCCAGAACTCTGGTCTGTGGAAACTACTTAAAATATTGAAAGGGGAAAATATTAATAAGACATTCCAATTAAATACAATGTAGTGTGTATATATATATATTTTCTGCTTCTAGCAGAAAAGATTAGGAAAAGATGGAAGGGCATGAAATAAAGACTTACACTGTGAACCAGAAGAATCAGCAAGTATTTTTTATTCTCCTAGAGATGCATAATTTTCTTTGCAGCTAGCTATGCCATATCCCTTTTCTCTGGCCTGCTGTGAAGCCCTCCAGGCATTAACTTCTTCAGGGTGGCTGAGTATTGCTTACATCTCTAAGAGCAAAGAATCTACAAATGCAGGACAACAATTTACATGACAGCATCCATTTATTTGGAAACTTACAGTGTAAATTTTCAGAATTGGAATGTATTCTTTGGAGAGATGCCAGCAGTGGTTCAAGGAGAACGGCATTGCAACCAATTTTGTTTTGACTATAGACTCTTTCAGACCAGGAGTTATACCCCTGTGCATCTGTAAGGTACCTTGAAAAAGGAAGGCAGAGCCTGACTAGTGCTACAGAGCACAACTATATACATTAGTTCTTGTGATATAAACAGAGCATACATCATAAGACAGCAGCTTCCATCTAGGGTGGATTGACCTTGGAGGGCCACTAGGTGCCCACCAAGCTGCTCTATCAATCCATCTCCTCAACAGGACAGGGGGAGTGTGGTGAGTTGACCTTGGCTGGCTGCCAGGTGGTGATCAAGCCGCTCTATCACTCCCCCTCCTCAGCAAGACAGGGGAGAAAATAAGATAAAAAAACTCATGGGTTGAAATAATAAAGGCAGTTTAATGAAGAAAAACAAAGGCCAAGTGTGGAAGCAAAGCAAAGCAAAGCAAAGCAAAGCAAAAAGATTTATTCTCTACTTCCCATCAGCAGACGATGTCCAGTCACTTCCTGGGAAGTAGGGCCTCAGTACGCATAGCAGTTGCTTCAGAAGACAAACACCTTAATAAAGAATGCTCCCCCCCCTCCTCCTCCTTTCTCTTAGCTTTTCTTGCTGAGCAGATGTCATATGGTATGGAATATCCCTTTGGTCAGTTTGGGTCAGCTGTCCTGGCTATGTCCCCTCCCAACCTTTTGCCCACCTGCAGCCTACTGGCCTTTGGGTGAGGGTTGGAGAGACAGCCTTGATGCTCTGTGAGCACTGCTCAGCAATAGTCAAAACACTGGTGTGTTATCAACACCTTTCTAGCTACAAATACAAAGCACAGCACTAGAGGGCTGCTATGGGGAAAGTTAACTCCATCCCAGTCAGACCCAATACACCTATGTACTTCCAATATAGGACAGAGATAAGCCCATTACATAATCAGTGGTAATACATGTTTTGTTTAATTGCTCTATTCACATATCTGAGTAAATTTGGAGTTAATAACAGTGGTAATTAAACAGTGTGGTGGTAAAATTATAGAACCATAGAATCACAGAATGGTTTGGGTTGGAAGGGACCTTTAAAGGTCGTCTAGTCCAACCCCCCTGCAATGATCAGGGACATCTTCAACTAGATCAGGTTGCTCAGAGCCCCGTCCAACCTGACCTTGAATGTTTCCAGGGATGGGGCATCTACCACCTCTCTGGGCAACCTGTTCCAGTGTTTCACCACCCTCATCGCAAAAAATTTCTTCCTTATGTCCAATATAAATCTACCCTCTTTCAGTTTAAAAGCATTAGCCCTTGTCCTATCGGTACAGGCCCTACTAAAAAGTCTGTCCCCATCTTTCTTATAAGCCCCCTTTAAGCATTGAAAGGCTGCTATAAGGTCTCCCCGGAGCCTTCTCTTCTCCAGGCTGAACAACCCCAACTCTCTCAGCCTTTCTTCAGAGGAGAGGTGTTCCAGCCCTCTGATCATCTTCGTGGCCCTCCTCTGGACTCGCTCCAACAGGTCCATGTCTTTCTTGTACTGGGGACCCCAGAGCTGGATGCAGTACTCCAGGTGGGGTCTCGCCAGAGCGGAGTAGAGGGGCAAAATCAATTTCCTCGACCTGCTGGCCACGCTTCTTTTGATGCAGCCCAGGATACGGTTGGCTTTCTGGGCTGCGAGTGCACATTGCCGGTTCATGTCCAGCTTTTCATCCACCAGTATATCCCCAAGTCCTTCTCCGCAGGGCTGCTCTCAATCCCTTCATCCCCCAGCCTGTATTGATATTGGGGGTTGCCCTGACCCATGTGCAGGACCTTGCACTTGGCCTTGTTGGACTTCATGAGGTTCACATGGGCCCACTTCTCAAGCTTGTCCAGGTCCCTCTGGATGGCATCCCATCCCTCAGGCATGTCAACCACACCACTCAGCTTGGCGTCGTCTGCAAATTTGCTGAGGGTGCACTCAATCCCACTGTCTATGTCATTGATGAAGATATTAAACAGTACTGGTCCCAATACGGACCCCTGAGGGACACCACTCGTCACTGATTTCCATCTGGACATTGAGCCGTTGACCACTACTCTCTGGATGCGACCATCCAGCCAATTCCTTCTCCACTGAATGGTCCACCCATCAAGTCCATATCTCTCCAATTAAGAGAGAAGGATGTTGTGGGGGACTGTGTCAAAGGCCTTACAGAAGTCCAGATAGATGACATCCGCAGCTCTTCCCTTGTCCACTGATGCAGTCACTCTATCGTAGAAGGCCACTAGGTTGGTCAGGCAAGACTTGCCCTTGGTGAAGCCATGCTGGCTGTCTTGAATCACCTCCCTGTCCTCTATGTGCCTTAACATAGCTTCTAGGAGGATCTGTTCCATGATCTTCCCAGGCACGGAGGTGAGGCTGGCAGGTCGCTAGTTCCCAGGGTCCTCCTTTCTACCCTTTTTAAAAATGGGTGCAATGTTTCCCTTTTTCCAGTCACCAGGGACTTCACCTGACTGCCATGACTTTTCAAATATGGAGAGTGGCTTGGCAACTACATCAGCCAATTCCCTCAGGACTCTGGGATGCATCTCGTCAGGTCCCATAGACTTATGTATGTTCAGGTTCCTCAGGTGGTCTCGAACCTGATCTTCTCTTACAGTGGGAGGGACTTTGCTCCCCCAGTCCCTGCCTTGAGGTCCATCCACTCGAGAGGTGTGGGAAGAGAGGCTGCCAGTGAAGACTGAGGCAAAAAAGTTGTTGACTACCTCAGCCTTCTCCTTGACTGTTGTTACCACTTTGCCAGTCGTGTTCATCGGGGGGGTACACTTTCTTTGACCTTCCTTTTCTGGCTGACATACCTGTAGAAGCCCTTCTTAGTATTCTTTGCGTCCCTTGCCAAGTTCAGCTCCAGCTGGGCCTTGGCCTTCCTGACCCCATCCCTACATAACCAGGCAGCGTCCCTGTACTCTTCCCAGGATACCTGTCCCTGCTTCCACTGCCTGTGCATTTCCTTCATGCCCTTTAGTTTGACCAGCAGGTCTCGACTCATCCATGCCGGTCTCTTGCCTTCCTTTCCTGATTTCTTACGCATGGGGATTGAGAGCTCTTGTGCTCTATGGAAAGCGTCCTTAAAGATCTGCCAGCTCTGTTCTGCTCCCTTGTCCCTGAGGGCAGTTTCCCAGGGGGTCCTATTGACTGACTCCTTGAACAGCTGGAAGTTTGCTTTCCTAAAATTCAGGGTCCTGACTTTACTCTTCGCCTGTCCCATATCCCTCAGGACTGCAAACTCCACCAGTGCATGATCACTGCAGCCCAGGCTGCCTCCAATCTTGACGTCTCTGATGATTAGCTCACTTGTGTTGGTGACCATCAGGTCCAGTAACACATTCCCTCTGCTAGGGCTGTCTATTACCTGGCTTAAGAAGTTATCCTCGATGCACTCCAGGAGTCCCCTGGATTGCCTACAGCTCGCCATGCTACTTTTCCAGCAGATGTCGGGGTGGTTGAAGTCCCCCAGCAGGACGAGAGCCTGCGATCGCGATGCCTCCTGTAGCTGGAGTAAGAAGGCTTTGTCAGTAGGCTCCCCTTGATCAGGCAGCCTGTATTAGACACCAACCACAAAGTTCCCTTTGTTGGCTTGGTCTCTAATTCTTACCCATAAGCTTTCAACCTGCTCCTGGCTATTCTTCAGAGACAGCTCTTCACAATCTATCCATTTCTTGATGTAGAGGGCAACCCCTCCGCCCCTCCTTCCTCACCTGTCCCTTCTGAACATCCTGTAGCCATCAATAGCTGCACTCCAGTCACGGGATTCATCCCACCAAGTTTCAATAATGGCAACTAGGTCATAGCTTTCTAGCAGCACAATGGCTTCCAGCTCCTCCTGTTTGTTGCCCATGCTGCGTGCATTGGTGTGGAGGCACTTCAGCTGGGCTTTCGGCCGTGTCACCTTTTTAGAGGAACACCCCTTAATTCCTTTGAGGTATTTCACTGCTGTTTCCCTGTTGGCTCCTATTACCTCAGGAGCCCCTGGCTCATCTCCATAAGACTTCAAGTGTGCTCCAGTGTACCCAGCACATCTCAGAGCAACAGGCTGAGTACCCTCGCTAGAACCCCATCCCTCAAACCTTTGTGTATCATCCCACAACTTGTCACAGACGAGCCTGATATTATCCCCTTCCCCCTTCAAGCCTAGTTTAAAGCTGTGTCAATGAATGAGCCCCGCTAGCTCGTGAACAAAGACCCTCTTCCCCCTTTGAGAAAGGTGAATCCCATCTGATGCCAGCAGGCCTGGTGCCGTGTAGACCATCCCGTTATTGAAAAACCCAAAATTCTGGTGGTGACACCAGCCACGCAGCCATGTATTAATAGACTGGGTCCGTCTGTTTCTTCCAATATCGCTGCCTGCAACTGGAAGGATTGAGGAAAAAATTACCTGTGCTCCGGATTCCCTTACCAACCTTCCCAAGGCCCTGAAGTCTCTTTTGATCGCCCTTGCAATACGTGTTGCGGCTTTATCACCACCCACATGGAAGAGCAGTAATGGGTAATAGTCCGAGGGCCGTACCAGGTGTAAGGGACTGAAAGAGTTAACGTCTGTCAACGTCTCAAACATTGTAGCAATTAAGGTACAGTCTGCATAACAAAGAGGGACATTAGCAAGAAGTTGGTTGGCATGGACACAGGGGGTGTCTCTAAACTCTCTAATTCTTACCCATAAGCTTTCAACCTGCTCCTGGCTATTCTTCAGAGACAGCTCTTCACAATCTATCCATTTCTTGATGTAGAGGGCAACCCCTCCGCCCCTCCTTCCTTGCCTGTCCCTTCTGAACAGCCTGTAGCCATCGATAGCTGCACTCCAGTCATGGGATTCGTCCCACCAAGTTTCAGTAATGGCAACTAGGTCGTAGCTTTCTAGCAGCACGGTGGCTTCCAACTCCTCCTGTTTGTTGCTCATGCTGCGTGCATTGGTGTAGAGGCACTTCCTCTTTAAAAAATACATTCACATATTCCCTATTTGAGATTTGTGCCCTTCTGGGCAAGCAGTGAGAGAACAACTACCTTCAGTCACCCATTAAGATGTATATTGAGATTGCAGTCACTTTGCCAAGAGCCTAAAAGGTCAATGAGCTAGGAGAGGTAATGAGTGATGCTCCCTCCTTATATTTAACAACAGTATCTAAAAGGCTGCAACAGATGGGGAAGAGGAGGGGATATCAGATATCCTCCTGACTTCTACGAGTTCCTAGCTGCAGTTCGTTAAAATCAATGACCAATTACCATGTTATGCATAAGAACAGATGACTCTTGCATTAGCCAGGTAAACAAAAAACATTACATTATTATTACAATACTCTGTGCACAAACAGCTCTGGAATTTGGCCATGTGCCCAACTTTATGGCAGAATTTTATTAAATTATTAAAATTTATAGGTTGATTGTGCTCTCAATCAATTTACTACAGACGAAAAAAAATTTAAGCTTTGAAAACACAATAAAGTTGATTTCATAGTCCACTAATCTTTATACGCAACTTCCTCTAGAATTTTTTTCAATTTCGTCTCATAAATTAGAATTTATTGTATATTATAGAAACACTAAAAAATAAACACTTCATGAGAATTTAATAATTTTGATGAGTTAACCAGGATGCATAGCAAATTCACAAATTACCTCTGCACTCTGATCACGGGCCTCAAATTCAGTCCACAGCCAAGTCATTTGGCTTACATTAAAGAAGGTTTTAACTCGCCTTTTTATAAAGAGAGAAACTCTTAAAAAATAAGCAAAACATGCACATGTACACAGATACAGAAGTCATTAATATGGCAACTAAAAATTATACGTGTTGTGGGATAGTAGAAACAAATTATTATGACTGTGAACAGACAGTACTATTAAAGTTCATTACAAGAACATGTTTACTGCTTCCTATAACTTTAATATTCTTCATTAAAAGTGTCTGCTTTTGCTGTTTTTTTCCTTTCAGATCAAAATATCAGCACTGTAAATTGTGATATAATATTAAAATATTATATATTTTGGTAATGTTTCTTCCTTAGCTTCAAGTTATTTAAGAAGGTGAGAATCTATGCCCTAAAGGTCATAAAGAGAGAAAAGTTAACCAAGGCCATGAAGGGGAAATTCAAATTGTAACTCTTCAGCAATGGTAATTTGTGACAGCAATGATCTGGGGTGGCCAGCAAGAAGGTCTAACTGCAGAACCGGTTAAACTGGCTGGAAGCAGGAATGCCAGAGGCAGAACAACTTCATGGAAGAGAGCAAAGATTCCCTTGCTGATAAGAAGTGCCGAGGTATTGTCTTGTAACAATCATCGTGGAATGTGAGCGTTCAGGGGCCACTTTTGGTAAACAGAACAGGCACTGGGGGATGAACTGAACGCTGGGTTAAGGTGCCCGATTCCGACCCTCGACCCTGGCATGATTGGTGCTGGCGCAAGTGTATATAAGGAATCTGATCATGATGCATCTTTGCAGACTCCTTGTAGAACTTGCTTATGGCAGTAGGACTCTGTCCAATGCAATGCAAGAGGGAAACTGTTGTGTGTTAACCCCAACAGGCAGCTAAGCACCACACAGCCGCTTGCTCCATCCCCCCACAGTAGGATGGTGATGTGAGCAGCCATAAAGGTGGCCTGGTTAGAAAGGAAAAATTACTGAACAGAAGAAAATGTCTGCTGAAAAATAATGACAGAGAAATTGACTGCCAGCCTGGGAGCTGTGAGCCTGGGAACTAGGCCTTGGAACCAGAAATATCCTTGCCTCTTTGAAGTATAGCTGGGGTACCTAGAAACCAGAGACATCCTGAGATACCATCGATAACTGCAAAAACAAGAAACTGTAACGACAACTTATCGTCTGAAAAGGTGGAAACAGTCTGAGAAAACAAAATTGGTCTGAAAGAACAGAAACATCATCATCTATTGGCTGTTACAGGTGAAAAATAGAAATTAACAGCATCTATTGGCTGCTCGAAGTGATGGTGTCCTACGCCCCCTTATGTCTCTATGATATAAAAAGGACTTAATTTTTATCCAAAATGGAGCCTCTCTCTCTGAGAACTTCTCATGCTGCACGTACTTTTCCTTTCCTAAACAGGTTGGATTCCACAGGAACTTTCTATGAGATCTTGGACTCTCACCAGGATGCCTGGCTGACTCCAGACTCTGTGACACGGATCATCTTTGAAGTGAGACTCTGTCTGTTATCTTATTGTTCCCCCCCTTTGGGCCCACTTTTGGGGTTGATTTGGTTTGTCCTCCCCTCTGGGATGGTTTGCCCCTTCTGAAATCTAATTCACTTGTACCGATTATATATATCCATATAGGTAATCTATCATAAGTATATCTGCTGTTACATGTTCATAAGTTCTTCATAATGATAAGTTTGTAGTACCTGTAATAGTATATACCTACTTGGTTGTTGCTATATGATTGGTTGCTGCTATTATTAACTGCTGCCATACTACTGATTGATACTATATTATTGATTGCTGATAGTAATTTGTAATAGCTTGATTATATATATATTCACTTTATTAATCATAGGTATACTTGCTAGTGGTGATTTTGTGGTATTTGTGGTAATCTGTAATAGAGAAATTAGAAGATAAAGTCTCCATGTCCTTGTGTATTACGGAATCCTATGAACCCTTCATCCTATGGGAGAAAAATTAAAAAAACAGGAGATGCATTTTTGCAGCTTCTGTGCTAGATGTGCGCTCTAAGGTATTTGCAAAAGCTGATATTACTTTAGAGCAGCTTACGTACTGTAGTTGCCAAATGAAAAAAAACCCAAACACTTTTCTACACATTCGTTTGCAGATTTGGGAAATTAAAGTCAAACACAGGTTAGAAGATAAAGAGAGGGAGAGAAAGAGTAAGGGAGAAAGAGAGGGAAAGAGAGAAAGAAATCGAGAGAGATAGAAAAGATAGGGGGAGAGACAGAGATGGGGAAGAGCAGGTTAGAGGGAGGGGGAGAGAGCGAGCCACAGGAAGAGTAAGAGAGGGAGGGTGAGAGAGAGCAAGAAAAAGGAAGAGAGCAAGATAGAGCAACGGCGAGAGAGAAAGAAGTGGGGAGAGAGAGGAAGAGAAAGAGGAAGGGAAAGAGAAAGAGAAAGAAAGAGGAGGCCTGACTAGGAGACCATTGTACATTGAGGAGTTAGTGATCCACACAACAATTAACCGGAGTAGGCGCAGGCCTGTGCTGTGCTGCACAAATTCTTTGGCCGCAGGATAAACTCAGCAGCTCATTGTAACAGAGGAACCTGCAGGCAGCTCCTACCTGGTACCAGTGATTACACCACCTGCGTGGCCTTGCCTTATCTAGGAGTGCAGCAAGACGTTCTCATGCGAACATCCTTTAGGAATAGAGTTGTTTTCTTAAGGAAATTATATAATAGCTTGAATGGCAGGGACTGGGAGAATGAAGAGCCGCCCACCGTAGGAGAAGATCAGGTTCGAGACCACCTAAGGAACCTGAAGGTGCACAAGTCCATGGGACCTGATGAGATGCATCCGAGGGTCCTGAGGGAACTGGCAGATGAAGTGGCCAAGCCACTATCCATCATATTTGAGAGTCGTGGCAGTCCAGGGAACTTCCCACTGACTGGAAAGGGGAAACATAACCTCCATTTTTAAAAAGGGAAAAAGGAAGACCCGGGGAAGTACAGGCCAGTCAGTCTCACCTCTGTGCCCGGCAAGATCATGGAGTGAATCCTCTGGAAACTATGCTAAGGCACTGGAAAACAGAGAGGTGACTGGTGACAGCCAACATGGCTTCACTAAGGGCAAATCGTGCCTGACAAATTTGGTGGCCTTCTACGACGGGGTTACAGCATTGGTGGATAAGGGAAGAGCAACGGACATCATCTACCTGGACTTGTGCAAAGCATTTGATACTGTCCCCACAACACCTTGTCTCTAAAAATGGAGAGACATGGATTTGATGGGTGGACCACTCGGTGGATAGGAATTGGCTGATGGTCGCACTCAAAGAGTTGCGGTCAATGGCTTGATGTCCAAGTGGAGACCAGTGACAAGTGGCGTTCCTCAGGGTCAATATTGGGACCGGCGCTGTTAACATCTTTGTCGGTTGTTGGGTTTGTGTGACGGGGTTTTGGTAGCAGGGAGGGCTACAGGGGTGGCTCCTGTGAGAAGCTGCTAGAAGCTTCCCCAGCTCCAGTCAGACCTGCCTCTGGCCAAGGCCGAGCCAATCAGCAACGGTGGTAGCGCCTTTGTGATAACATATTTAAGAAGAGGAAAAAGACTGCTGAAAAACCTGCGGCAAAGAAAGGAGTGGGATGTGAGAGAAACAACTATGCAGACACCGAGTCAGTGAAGAAGGGAGGAGGAGGTGCGCTGGAGCAGAGATCCCCTGCAGCCCGTGGTGAGACGGCAGGCTGTCCCTCTGCAGCCCATGGAGATTTAATGGTGGAGCAGAGATTCCCTGCAGCCCGTGGAGGACCCCACGCCGGAGCAGGTGGCTAGGCCCGAAGAAGGCCGTGACTCCATGGGAAGCCCATGCTGGAGCAGTTCGTGGAGGACTGCAGCCCATGGAAAGGATTCGCGTTGGAGAA
The DNA here is from genome assembly GCF_018139145.2 of Gymnogyps californianus. Lineage (NCBI taxonomy): Eukaryota > Metazoa > Chordata > Aves > Accipitriformes > Cathartidae > Gymnogyps > Gymnogyps californianus. The sequence goes on along the minus strand of NW_026114485.1, from coordinate 1,307 downwards.
GCTCATGGAGGCTGACCCCCGTGAGAGGTAACCCCACGCTGGAGCAGGCAAACAGTGTGAGGAGTCCTCCTGTTGTCCCAAATCGGGTTCTTTTACCCAGTGTGCAATAATCCAATCTCACACACAGAGCCAAGATATTTATTCCATGTTTGCGCAAAAGGGGTGCTAGGTGGTAATTCCACAAAGCTAGCACACCCGTTAACACACGGTGGACATTTTTATACTGTTTGACCATTTGTTATCAGGACAATACTGTTTACATGTAATCTTTCAGATTCTTATTGGTCCCGGTACTCTTTGGTTCATTTAAAGGTACAGAGTTTCCTTTTACTACCACGCACGCTCAGAGAGGAAGGGGCTTCTGTGAGGAAGGGCTTCTAGGTTGTGGGTGTGATTCTAAGTATTCTAATGAGACCGTTCATTTAAAGAGAAACTTAACTCCACAATACTGCTGAGTCTGTTTCAAAGTTATCTAAGTAAGCTGATTAACTACTGTCTGTTTGCATCCTCCTTCAAGATGCACCAGATATATCGGCCTTCAGAACATTCTGAAGTGATCAGCCATCCTTTTGTAATCCTCTATATACATACAAGATAAGATTAGTTTACGTGTGACAGCTTACGCATTACACTCCCCCCAAGGAGGAAGGAATGGCAGAAACAAGGTGATGAACTGACCGCAATCCCCATTCCCATCCCCCTGCGCCACTCGGGGGGAGGAGGTAGAGGAATCGGGAGCAAGCTGAGCCTGGAAGAAGGAGGGGTGGGGGAAAAGTGTGTTTAAAGATTTTTAAGATATGGTTCATTTCTCATTATCCTACTCTGATTGATTGGTAATAAATTAAATTGATTTATTTTTTCCCCAAGTCGATCTGTTTCCTGTGACCATAATTGGTGAGTGATCCCTCCCTGTCCTTGTCTCGACTCACGAGCCTTTTTGTATTTTCTCCTCCCCATCCCACCAGGGGGGAGGAGTGAGCGAGCGGCCCTGTGGTGCTTTGTTGCTGGCTAGGCTTAAACCAAACAGTGGGAGACATGGACAGTGGAATTGAGTGCACACTCAGCAAGTTTGCCGACGACACCAAGCTGTGTGGTGCGGTTGACACGCTGGAGGGAAGGGATGCCATCCAGAGGGACCTTGACATGCTTGAGGAGTGGGCCCGTGCGAACCTCATGAAGCCAACAAGGCCAAGTGCAAGGTCCTGCACATGGGTCAGGGCAATCCCAAGCACAAATACAGGCGGGCAATGAGTGGATTGAGAGTAGCCCTGAGGAGAAGGACTTGGGGGTGTTGGTTGACAAAGAAG